>NC_086366.1:12625926-12888426 GCF_036324505.1 Eleginops maclovinus | reverse complement strand
AGAACGTGGGCTGGCTGCCTTACTCCACATCCTCCATCAGAGAGGTCTGTCCAATTAGGCTGAACTCCTTGTCTGTGCTGGGTCACGGTAGGACTGTTGGTCCATATAACTCAATTTCATGTCATTTGAGTGTGAAATGGGCAGGGTCTGGGCAGCGGAGGCACAGAGGGCAGTGTGGAGACCTCTCCTGGCATCAGAGAGCCGTCTTTTCCCTTTGCATGTCAAACTGGAGTTGGTATAATGAGCTTAGGGTTAAGGAAATGAAATGACTGCCTACCTTTCATTCAAGCCTTTTTTGATGTCTTTGTCTATAAGAGAATAATTTAGGAGGTTTTTTGTCTGCTAGTGGGGGGTCGCACTTACACAGCATCCATTGTTCACTAAAATAGCTCATTTTATGAGGGTGAAGTTTATTTTGTTAAATCTTTAAAATAAAACACATTCTCTTGACATGTCTGTCCATAGAGCCGTCCCCACCAACCTGCCCATTCCCATCTCTGTGTGAATGTGATGCTGTAGTAATTCCTCTCATTACTGTGTTTTCCCCTGACAAGCTAAACAGAACCCAGCCTCACTGCAGGGGTCCCGGCAGGACCCGCAGGCCCCAGTTTGGCTAGCTTTGCTCCATCGCTCAGCCTTAACCTCTGGAAGCCTAGAGGCTGTGAGGCAGAGAGAAAATAAAACAAGACCCCAGACACGAGCACACACACATTCACGCTGACTGCTGTTGATTTTCTCTCCCTCCTTTCCTCACTCCGAGGAAATGATTGTCTGCTTCTTTGCCTCTGTTCAACATCTATCAGCTCATTAGTGTTGGTAATACACAGAGAAAGTAAGTGTGTTTGTGTGTGTGTTTGCGCTTATGTAGCCCCTGCCTGCGGCGTCCTCTCAGCCTTGTGGGAGTGTGTGTATGGGTGGTGTGGATGGGACCACTGACTGCTGATGCTGCTGCTGCTGCTACTGCTGCTACTGCTGCTACTGCTGCTAGTGTGTGTGTATGTGTGTGTGTGTGTGTGTGTGTGTGTGTGTGTGTGTGTGTGTGTCTGTGTGTTTAAATATATGTGTGTGTTTTTGCCTTCACTCTTGCAGTTCTCTAGGCTGTGTCTGGCTCTGGGTGTGGGTCTGGGGAGGTAAGAGAGACTTCAAACACCGTCCTCGGAAGGTTAGGATACACTCACATTGACTTAAATCAATGAGCTGTAAGTGTGTGTATTATTTGTGTGTGCGTCAAGGGGGGTAGCCTAGTGGCCAGGAGCAAGAGGAGACATGGGTGAAGCTGAAGAGGAGTAGATGTGCATGTGTGTCTGTAGGTGTGCGTTCTAGTGCATGTGGTTTGGGTGGGGGCTCTGTGGTTGGATGAGGGTGGGTGAGAAGTGATGCCTACATGCAAAGGCTGGACAACACACACACACACACACACACACACACACACACACACACACACACACACACACACACACACACACACACACACACACACACACACGTACACACACACACACACACACACAGGTCCCAATAGACAAACATATGCGCACACAGAGCGGTGCAGCTGTACTTTTTGTTGGCCCATGGCTGTATCTAGTCATTAGCTGTTTTTTTTCTGCACAGATAATGAGCAAAGATTGGATAGAAAACATCTTTGATACATGAACACGGTCTTCACTAGATAAACATTTATTTACACACACGCACAAACAAAACCACATTGATAAATATGTTAAGACCTACACACTGATGCAGGACATACCTGTATTTTTCATTAGGCTGAATGTGTGTCATCTGACCTGGCAGGAAATGGTGGAAAATATATAACTGTACGCTTATCTATTCTTAAAGAATGTCTATGCAACTTCTAGCTATACACCACATTATATTAATCGGTGTACATTAATCTTTATTTTAACTCCTAATCATACAACTCCCTGGAATGTGAATGGCTTGCTGGTAGTGCCCAGTTGGCCAGGGAGTAAAGGTGACTTTGAATGGCTTTTCCTTTAAATGCCAAATATACCCCAATATAAACAAGAACACAGACACAGCTTGTTCACGCATCTAATGAATAGATGGGGTGTCTAATTTATGGTCGTGACCAAAAAGGAAACATTTATCTCACTTGGACCGTCCTTCATTAAAAACTGTGGAAAGTATAATTTTAGCCTGGTTTGTTTTTCTCAAATAACTCAAGTAACAGTCACATTGCTTAGCCGCATAAAACATTTGTTACCATTTCTTGAGAATAAATAGTATCATTAGTTCAGAAATGGATAAGCCTTTTTCGAGTTTTCTAATATTTTAATTGGCCACTGACAGGAGGACTCTACTAAAGATACAGTCAACAAAAGGATGATGATAATGAGGATGACATATATATTTAACATTTGATCCAGATAAAAATATGTGTATTCAGTAATAAGCATTCAATATAGGAGACAGTATCAGGAATCTTAAGTGCAGCTGAGAAGAATCACACACAGTTTTTTGTCGTACTGACAGTCTGTTACTGTAGGACATATTGTCTGTGCTGAGAATGACCTCTCTCTTCTGTGTGCAAATTTCTCTGTGTGTGTGTAGAGAGAGAGAGAGAGAGACAGACAGAGACAGAGAGAGAGAAATTTGGCCACATTTAATCGCAGGAGAGACACCCTGAGCGAGTGATAGAGAGCTGTGACAATCCACTTAGTGCGCTCTGTAATCTGTTTAACCATTTAGTGAGTTGTTAGAGGAGTATGCAAACACTCACACACATGAAAAAAACACGCACACTAGACACCCCGTGGGCTTCAGCGGTGCACAGGACAGTCTGCCTCCTGAACCGCAATTCAATGCCGTTTAGAGTTGCGTGTATGTGTGTGTTGTGTCTATGTGTGTGTTGATGTGTTTGAGACCTGCTGTAGGCACTGAGAGAAGCCAGGCCTGGAGCGTGATGACAGAGAGCAGACCCGGCCAAATAGAAGATCCCCCCCCCCAATCCAATTACCCTGTTCCTCTCTTTTATTTCCTCCTCTCCTCCCTTCTCCCTCCTCTCCTCTCTTTACGGGCCTGTCTTCGCAGGAGCAGCAGCTAGTGATGGCAGTCCTGGCTGATGTTGAAGTGGCTGGCTGCTCTGCTTTATGGATCAGAAGAGGATGCAGGCAGGATTATAGGCAGCAGGTTATGAGCAGCAAACATGACAGGCCAGCTACAATTTAGGAGGGTTATGTAAATGTGCTTGTCGACAAAATCTGTTTTTCTGCCCTCAGTATTTACTCTCTCTTTCTGTGGTAAAAGCTGGGTGCCTTCAACGGTGAGTGCTGGTGAAGGCTAGCTAAAAAGACAAGATTGTTATGGAGAATGATGTGTAAAAGAGACACACCGTTAATGTTTAATTTTCTCCAGACTCCAGTGCTTATTCATCTGCACCAGAGGCAAGGAAAGGTGTTGACTGAAGTCTTTATGAGAAAGGCTGAGAGTGAGAATACATTATATAGAGGGATGTTCTTTTTAGTTGAAGAGAGCAGACAAAGTAACAAAGAGAGAAGGGATAAAAACACACGGAGCAGAGGCGAGGTTTCAGTGAGCTGCGAGCACCTTTCGTCATGCATTTGACCTCAGAAATACAGCTCTGCAGGTCTTGCCTAATGGCATTGATCATTACAAGAATACCTTCTTCAGACTGGGTAAACAGCACTCCATACAGTTAAGTACTATGACTCAGTTGTGGAAGTAAATATTGCCTGAGAGGAACATATAACAATCATTCTCAGTGGAGGTTTCATATCGGCAGCCATTTTTCTTTTCATTTTCTCTCACCAGAAATGAAACAAAAGAGTTATGTGCGCAGTTACCAGTCATACAAGCGTGTGTGCTCTTGATCGTGATGACTGAGGGATGGGAGTATTTATTTATGTCACTGATACACAGCTCATATTGAACATTGAATAGCCACGGGAAAGTTATGAATCCTCACCCCCTTTCTCTCATTCTTTCCCTCCCCTCCCACCCATTTAGCCTGACACTATTTCAGCAGAAGTTTAGATCTCTGGGCCGATGTTTAATTCATTTGCACTAATGTCTCACTCACTCTTGCTCTCCTTCACTCTCATGTGCTCTGTGTTGTTCTTTCGCCAGCCTCGTCCCTGCAATTCCCTAATAGAGTTATTTTACGCTGTGTCTCACTTACTGGCACACACAGACACACACTGATGACTTTTTTGTGATATCCATGTTTTGCGAGTAGAGCATATGTAGTCTCATTTGCTATATGATATGTCAATTATACATATTGTAGGAATGAGTAACTAGCATTAGATTATTATTTTAATGTCACAATATGACAAATGTCATTAAAAAAACACGTAATAACTCAAGTATATTTTCTTTTTTCTCGCTTTAAATTGATTTAATCGTAAATGTTTGAGTCAAAAAAATCTGTCTACATACCACAAGTGATTTATTAATTCTGAGTCAGAAACCTTCCTCTATTCCTCTGCTCTCTCATGCACTTTTCTTACCTAACAGGTTCCCATGTAGCTTCCTTTATTGATACAATTTTACTACCATTAAGCCCTTTTCTTTATTATTGCCTGCCTCTAGTTTTTTTCTGCCTTTCTATGCCCACATCTGAAAGCAGGAAAAGAGTGCAGTGTTGTGTATAAATATCTTGGGCACTGCTGTCTAATCAACAGTGAGAAAATAATTCCTTTCTTTTTCTCCATGTACAAAGTCATCAATGCACACCAACTGAGTTATTTCAGTACTGGCCTCTGTATGGAACATGCTTTTTTTTAAACAAAATGAAACAGAGTGGTGAATGATTGCAGATTTTTTTCAACGTATATTAATCAGAAGGAAATAAGCTGTTGGAGCCAATGTTATGGCTTTCACATTTCTGCAGGTAAACATATGACACAGTTAAGTTGAGTGTTTGCAGGAGAAATGTTTTTATAAATCCATGCTACATATTGGCCTCTCTAAAATATCTCTGTTTATAAATGCAGTGATTGGTAGAAACTCGGTATAATTAAACATTTTTGGATACCACGGCCAAAAATATACTTTTTGATACCATACAACTTTGTATAGTTTCTACAAAACCCCACTTTTTTGTGAAACAAAAGAAGCCAAATGCTAACTATTGTAGTTCTCGACTCTACAGTGGATGCATTTGGGTCGGTACCAAAGAAATTATTGAGATTTGACCCCCAGACCAAGCGTTGAAACGGATTCAGAATTTTCTTTGCAAAGTGTCTGCATGTGAGCTGTAGCAACCGCTCTGTCCTCAGCATCTGGGATCTGTGTGTGCATGTAAGCCTGGGCTACGCTCGTTCATCTATTAGCATTAGTGGGAGACTTGGGTTAACTTTTCTTTGTACCTTTTTTCCTTGAAACACACACACACACACACACACACACACACACACACACACACACACACACACACACACACACACACACACACACACACACACACACACACACACACACACACACACACACACACACACACACACACACACACACACTCACTAACACTCACACTCACACTCACACTCGCACTCAATTGCACACACACACACACACCCCTGACATCTCTCCCTGTAGGCCAGACTGCAGAGCGCTTGGGGCCATGTTGTTTTGTCTTCTGACGGACAGACAGAAAGAGAGAAAAAAGAGAGACTTAAACTGGCGAGTGATTACGCCAGTTTGACACCACAGACATGGAAGGGGGTCGGGGGGGATCAGTGCACGAAGAGAAGTGGAAAAAGGCACGGTAGAAAACGTTGTGGAGATGATATGAATAACAATGTCCGCAGTGTGTCTCCCTGGACCCTGATAACCTGCAGACCAGAGCCCCGTCCCTGTGACAGGCTGCCCTTTGTGGACACTTTATCCCGCCTGTACACTTGTAAGGTAGAGCCGGGATAATCGCACCTAATCTAATTAAGGCTAAAGAGGGGCATGACTGAGGCTAGCCAGAAGCAGGCTGAGCACACACACACACACATCTACAAACACAGCTCAGCAGCAAAATCCTGTTTGCATCAGAAAAATAAGGTTGTCATATTGATTATGCAGATGAGGGACTAACCGGGGCTAACTGCCTCTCAGCCAGCCGGTTACAGCTGACACAGGCTGAAGAGTGGCATACAGAGAGAGGAAGAAAGGATTAGGACAAATGTAGCTTGCTGTTTTCTTTCTACCCTTTTGCTTGTAACACTTTTAGCTTCACAACAGCCTTGTTCCTCATTGTGTGTATAGAGGGTTTTAGGCAAGGGAGGAATTATTATATTTCTATATTTAATTAAAACCAAAGCAAAGTTTTGTGACATAATGTTTAGCTGCAATTTTAAATATGGCCATGGTGTTAACACATTGACTAAAAAGCAACTGAGAATTTTTCATCATTGAGTAATCTTTTAACTATTTTTTTTTTATCAATAGGTATCTAAAATATAGTGACTTATGTCCCACGCAAGGTTTAAGAGTGAAATCTTAAAATGTCTCTTTTTGTCCCACCAACACTCAAATTAAATGAATACACTACAATTGTGGTAAATCCTAATGTTTGTGAAGGTTGAACTACCAACTCTTTGGCTTTCTTGCCTGACAGAACAACTTAAACAATTACCACAGTTGAGTTCAGTAGCTTGTAAGGACTTGTTGTGGATACACGGCTATTAATAAACTGTCTGTGTGTTTGTGCAGAAAAGCATGGGTGTCTGTGGTTTCAGGTGTGTGTGTGTGTGTGTGTGTGTGTATTGTGTGTGTAGCCAGCCGGCAGCCAGATTGCTATTTCCCCCCTCTGCCCCTATAGAAAGGCCCGGGTATTCTCTGGATGAGGGTGTGATGTACAATTGAAGGGCAGGATTGAAACTGATTACCTTGTTAACTCCTGGCACCCACTGGCAGCTTGAAATAGACCTGAGCGCCAGGGCCTGATTTGCAAATGAATTACCTCTCGCATGGCCCTCCCCTCCATTCCCCCGTCTTCCTCCCTCTCCCTTGTTCTTTTTCTTTTTTTTGTCCATTCGGTGCCAAGATCATCTTTTTATATTGTGCCATGACAGATGCTGTGCCGGGCTGCCATTGTTCCCCATCAGTTTTCTGGGGCCGCGAGGAGAGCCAAAAGATTTCCACATGTGATTTTAACACAAGCGTCACCCCCTGCCATACAGCCCAGTGCTTTATTCTTTGTGTACCAGTACTGCAATCTACAGAGTTTTGGAGCAGGCGGAAATGTTGGGGAGTGTCATTGTCTCCATCTCAATAATGGAGAGGTATTTCTGTGATTAGGAAAGGTTCTAATTGGGAGGTATGAAAGGACTGCCGGCTATTGAAGAAACCGCGGGGAAATTGATTGCTCTCCATGTCTCCCTTTTGCTGTTTGACTCTCTGTCTTTGTCTCCCTCTCCCTCTATGTAACACACTAAAAAGAAGTCAATTTACTTTAAAACTTGGCCCCAGGATTCAATTCCCTTCAGCTCTGAGTTGGTGTGTATAGGCTGAGGAGAGGGATATATGGGCATTCTGTAGGAAGCTGTGTCTGTGAAGTAAAATGTGTGTTCAAATGCGTGTGTGAATCGATCTAAATGCCGGTTAAGTCGACTGACTCAAAATGAGTAGAACATGGTTCCTAAAGCATGACCCGCTGAGGCATGATTTATTTCTTTAATCGCTAATTAAATGAGAACATGTGCCATGTCCTAAGCATAGGCCCCATCTGCCCACTTGTGCCTAAAGTAATCATGAAGTTTTGTTCTTACTTTTCCTAAATGCAACATAGTTCATATTGTTGTGGACTTACAATCAGATTTGCATTTTGTATAAATGTTATTAAAGAATTGCATCTTGTACTGCCTCCATTACCAGTGCTGGTATTTATTATTTAAAGCAGGATGTGTGTTAAAATAGCCTTGCCTGTTCTTTTTAATGACTTTTCTAATCTTAAACCTAGTTTGACATTTCTGTCCTAAAATGTTCTCTCGCTCATCAGCCCAACTTTACAGCGATACTCTGCAATCAAAATATAATGTCTCCTTCTGGGATTCATAAACGGTTTCTTCTTTCTCTCTTCCTTTCTTCTTTCTAAACTTATATTGATTGATTTATCGGCCTGGATGATTTACCAGTCTAGCTCTAGAAGAAATAGAGTACTCACTAGGACAGAAAGTCATCAGTTCACACAAAAACTGTTTGATCTGTAACACCGTTACCATGATTCTCATCTACATAATTGGCCCCCTTTACCCTTCCCTTCTTTATAATGTCAATTATGCTCTGAATTTCCTCCTCGTTCAACAAGCCAGGTCTTAAAATAGCATAGGTGAATTATTGCTGACATGGTCCAATTCCTGTAAAGGTGGCACCGGATCAAATCACTTCAAATTGTTTGTGTACGATAAACAGGTGGTTTTGGTTGGCAGGAGCTGCTTAAACTGCAGCCATAAAAATGCTAATTAATATAGTTTTATAATTGTTTTACCTCTAGAACAGTGACAATACACATGTTTTTTGATAATGATGTTAAGTAACTTTAAGAAGCCCTCTGGTCTGTAAAAGTGAAACAAATCTTGCAAATTCAAATAATAGATAGTTTCTTTACATTCAAGCTCCACAAGTGTTTCGACCCTCTGTCCTTTATGCTTTGTCCATGACATGGTGTCAGGCGGACCCCATGTAAACAGGTGTGTGTGTGTGCGAGGGCAGAAGGGCCAGTCATAAATCGGCTTCTTACGTTCTTATTCCTCCTTTTCTGACTTTTTTATTGACTGCACTTAACCCTCCCATCAGAGAAACATAAAGTGCTGAATTTGTTAGCCCCTTTTTTTAATGGACTGCTTTTCTTTTTTTTCCACCATTTTGGGATTATGCTAAAGTTGAGCCCCCTCCATTGGGAAGGGGGGGGGGGACAGCTTGTGTACCCACGAATGTTACATAGAAAGCATAAAAGCATAAGTCTGTGTTTTGTTCGCTCTTGTGTGTTCTGCATGGGAGAGTGACAGCCCCTGACTTACCCCTGCATTATCCCCCTTCCTGTGTGTGTGTGTGTGTGTGTGTGTGTGTGTGTGTGTGTGTGTGTGTGTGTGTGTGTGTGTGTGTGTGTGTGTGTGTGTGTGTGTGTGTGTGTGTGTGTGTGTGTGTGTGTGTGTGTGTGTGTGTGTGTGTGTGTGTGTGTGTGTGTGTGTGTGTGTGTGTGTGTGTGTGTGTGTGTGTGAGTGCGCTCCAAAAGCCCTCCTCTTAGCTGTATAAAGCCCTGAGAGGTTGCTCTGATAGTACACACACAAGAATACAATTTCAATTTCAATTGGCAGCCCTGTTAAAAAAGAGCTATGGAGATGGCAATCAGGCCTGGGGGAAAGCTGAGCTCTCTGTACTATTGTGTATGTGTGTGCGTGTGTCCCTCGGCTGCTTAATATCAAGCTTTTGCCTCCTATTAGTTAAACAGGCAGATGTCACTGATGGTGTGTGTGTGTGTGTGTGTGTGTGTGTGTGTGTGTGTGTGTGTGTGTGTGTGTGTGTGTGTGTGTGTGTGTATGCACTGGTGTCCCCATCACGTTGACTCTTTAATAAATATGCCTGCCATTCTATCAGCAGTCAAACTACATATGAATGCTCAATGACACGCTTGACAAGCCATGCAACTGTGGCAAATGGGGTGCACAACAAGCACACACATACACTCTTATGAATGATGTCTCTTTCACAGCTTTAGTGTCCTCTCTTCCCCTTTGCTCACTATCTCTGCTTGATATCAAGCGGAGAGGCTGCTGGAGGGCAACATGTTATTTCAGCAGCTTAGGTGTGTAAGAGAGAAAAGAGATAAGTATGCTTTAAGAAAAGAAAACCTGAGAAGTTCCTTAAACATGGTCAATTGTTTAAATGAACTCCCCATTGCTTAATTTTGGTGCTATACTAATAAAAATTCAAGATGATTTCTTTTAAATAATAATGATTTCATGAAAAGATTTAACCAAACAAGGTAATGTAACTCTTTTAGTCATTTGTTTTTCAAGCAATAATGCCAAACCTCTCCTACTGAATATCTTTTTTTGTTAAACCCGTCTGCCTAAAAAAAGAAATCTTTCATTATTTACTGCCATTGTCGTTTCTGGTTCAATAGTGGACTATAAACACTCCTCAAATCTCATACATTGTGTTGAATCCATTCAAGTAACACAAAGTAACGTGTCAAGGTTTAAACTGTTTAGTTTTGTAGTTTTAAATCGCATACATGGGGTAATCTTTACCACATTTATTCAAAAAGCCAATGCCATAAAGTGAAACTACTCAGATAATTGACCAGTAAGCCTGCGCTGATCCCCCCCGACACTGCCAATGCCAGTATATGAAAGTTAATTGTAAAGAAAATGTGTCCAGGGGAGGAGAGCAAATTATGCCTGATATTAAGAGGTGAACCTGTCCTGTGTGGGACAGTGAAAAAGTTAAAGCTTCCACCTTCTGGACAGCAGGCCTGAGAGGGAATGCATGGCTGATGAGTGCCGGGCTAATGGGCAGCTCTGTTAGCTGGAAATCAAATGACTGCCTCTGCATTTTAAGTCCCTCTGTCACCTCCATTGACTGACTGAAGATATTTATCTCCCCCTTGCCAAGGGGTGGAGGGGGAGAGGAGGGGGGTTCAAATAAAGCGAGGAAGAAAAAGACAGGGGGTGAGGGCGAGAAGTGGAGGGCATCTTTATAAAAACCTAATGCAATTATTAGAAACTTGACCACAAATGACAACTCCTCTGGTGCTGGCTCTGTAATTAATTGTCTGCTAGCCGGAGAGCAGGGGTTATTGAGGGTGATGAGTGGGGTGAGGTAGGGAGAGGGGAGAGGCAGTTGGGTGATTGGTAGAAGGCAAAATGACAGGTGAGGAGAGACACAGCGAAGGAGATGAGGTAAGATGAGGCAACAGCTTAAAGATCCTCTTTAGGGTGCAAGACACAGAAAAGGGTTTGGACACAGTGAAGCAGAACATGCAGTGAGTGATAGATGCCGCAGGAATGAGAGGGAAAAGTATGCGATTAAAGAAGAGGATTAAATAACGAGAGGGAAGGGAGGAAAAAAGAGCTGGAATGAGAAAGCAGGAAAGTGCAGGCAGTGTGATGGATCCAGTGACCATGTTAAATGGGTTATATTGACCTTGCCAGAGCTCTGTTTAACACTCACACTTGTTTGTCTAGTTTTACTTAATTGACCCCAGATAACTAATTACCATTTACTGGAACAACAGTACATTACTCTCTCTCTCTCTCTCTCTCTCTCTCTCTCTCTCTCCTCTCTCCTCTCTCCTCTCTCTCTCTCTCTGTCTCTCTGTCTCTCTGTCTCTCTCTCTCTCTCTCTCTCTCTCTCTCTCTCTCTCTCTCTCTCTCTCTCTCTCTCTGTGTCTCAGACCCCTCCCTCTCCCATTTGCCATTATTTGTCAGGCTCTCTGTCTTTCTGGCTTGTGGCTGTTCTAAGGGAAAGAGAGATAGACTGCACACGAAGTACTCGAAATTCCCAAATAATGAAATGATGCAACATTTCTACCTTAAAAGATCTTTGTCATGCAGAATGCAGAATGTAATGACTGACTGCTGTCTATTCTGCTTGGCATTGAAGGTCATTACATCATTACAATGTTTGTTTGCCAAGGCTCGACATACTTATTAAAGACTTCTGGGTGAAGTTTGCTAATTGATCATTGACTTTTTTGGATCTTTGTGTGTGAGAGCAGATTTTGCCCAGATGTGGATCTCAAGACACTAAAGACTAAAAATATATTTCACATGATTATTTTTTTTTTCCCTCCTAGACATGCTACCACAGGAAAAGCAGAGCTGTAAATGATAAAAATAAAAGCACAAAGCGTTTAAGGACGCTACGAGAACAATGCTTCAGTAACAAGCTAATATCAAAATTCTGAAAATGTGATAGTAGTTGTTTTTATACAGTCCTGCAGGTCGGTCAGGGTTAAAATGAACAAAAGACTCACTTCTGACGTCTCTGGGGGACTCATCCTTTTTATTCCAGATATTGCTCTGATTGAAATCGTCAGAAGAGAGCTAGTTAACTTTAGCCATTAGCTTTTAGCTGCCAATAAACAAAGGTCCAATACATTTGGATTATTGTTCGTTCATGCATTTTTCAGTTAAAGTGACTACATTTGAAGATGAATATGTGTTTGAGGTAGAAACTTGAATACATGTTTGGTTTAGTTTTGACTGTGGTATCACATTTTTATCAAGATGTTTTCATTTAACTGGTATTGGTCTTAACAATTAAATTCTTATGTTGGGACATCTGGTAATGTGGTACCAAGTCGATGCCACAGTTTAAAAATGTGACAGCTCTGTTTGACTACAACATGTACAGTAGCCAGTAGTATTATCAGGGTTTGATATAAACGCCGGCCTATTGGTGTCCATTGGTGTCGTACTTGACTAAATAACTGAGCTAACAGCTAACGTAACAGGAGCGAGGTTATATTGATTTGCATTAAGCATATTTCATTTAAAATATGTGCTGGGAAAAGGTACATTTATAATATGTTCAATCTTTCCAATTAAAATGTTGGCGGGAAATTATACAAATAACAGTTATATAAAGGAAATGATTTCCCTGCAATATAAAACCGTTATGAGACAGGGAATTATGACCTAACTTCTTAACTGACAGCAAACTAAAATATATGATGTGACTTCCACGCCTTCTCAGCATGCCAAGCTTGTCACATGATATCACAAATGACTGTCTTTCTGCTTCATTCCTGTCCTTCCATGTCTACACTTCATCTCTCTTCATCCCCAATCACTCGCTCTCCCCCTCCCTCCTGCCGTGTGCCAGGGCTATAATGTGCTCCTATGGTTGTAGTAAGCAGGCCACAGTGTCTCTGAGGCCTTGTGCTACACCACCATTACTATCTGGCTTGCCTCCACTACAAATTGGATGAACAGGCACTGACACATTTTCAATATTATTACATTAAACCAAGTGGATTTTGATTGATAACCTAATATTGGCCTAATGCAAAACATCAATCATGGCAAGTATATTAATTATTTAATATTGTGGCGTAATTCAGAAATCGATGCTGCCTCTGCGTTGAAGGCACAGAGAGCGGAGGGAGGGAGGGAGATAAGAAGAAAAAGGAAGGCTTTATCCCTGAAGACCTTAGCAGATTATATGATGTTTTGAAAAGAGAGATGAGGATGTAAAATGGTGTGTGTGTGTGTGTGTGTGTGTGTGTGTGTGTGTGTGTGTGAGCTTTGTGCGTCTAATGGATAGAGCCATCCCTTTGGCCCCAGTGTGCACTGCGCTGGACAGTTTGCCCCTGATACAGTCAAGACAACAGATGACAAAGTGGGATATTAAATGCAAGTGAGGAGTTTAGTAAAGGTTGGATCAGAAAAATAAAAAAAGGGGAAAAAATAAATAGTTATAAAAGCGGAAACGGGGGCAAAAAGCGGAGGGAATGAGTGGAGGAGACAGGATCGAGCGCCGCGTCTCCCCTGTGTTAGATTGTTTCTCACTAATTGCGCTTCATTAGCGGATTACACACACTGTCACCACGGTAACAAATGTCTTGCTGTCTGGTTGCCGGGCGCCCGTCATGTATAATGAATGTGGCGGGGTGTTTGTCAGAATGTAATGTAATTACGGCTAGATGAAGTTTGCCTTAAGTGGTTGACTTGTCTGCATGTGGCTCACTGACAGAGCTCAGAGTAAACAAGCAAACATCCTCTCTTCAGGACTCCTTCTCCGGCTGCTTCTTACTTTTGATAATACTTCTGTTTAGCATTTCAGTCTTTCCGTATAGAAATGTTGACGATGTGGGAATGGCCGAGGTTTGTGGTCCTACTGGGTTTGGGTCCTGGCCTGATGGATGGATGGAGGGATGGAGGAAGGGGTGGGGGGCAGGATGGATGAGACAGTATGTAATTTTAGAGATGGTGTAGATTTACACTGTGATGCTGCTGGCTGCATTAGCAACTGAAGCCTGTCGATAAGCCTTTCTCCCTCTCAGCACACACACACACACACACACACACACACACACACACACACACACACACACACACACACACACACACACACACACACACACACACACACACACACACACACACACACACACACACACACAGTGAAACGCCATGGCCGGGGTGGAGTTGTCAGTAATGGGGGCCAGAGTTGGAGGGGGGGTGCTGGGATCGAGGACGGGGCTGTTTGTGTTCTCTTGATCTGTTGATTTTCGCTGCTGCAAATTTGAAATGTGCCAAAATCGCATCTATTATTTACTGCCAATTTGCTCTTTTTAAAACCGACTGCTCCCCCCCCCCCCCCAACACCTCCTCAGTTCGCCATTCTGTTTTGCCACACTGGAAATCATACGCAATTTTCACATATAATAGCCCCAAGTTTCCTTTCTCTGTACTTTGAAATTATTATTATGACGGTGAGGCAGAAATATTGGCTAACCTCTGCCTGGTGTAGACCCAAACACACACAGCACAAAAGGAAACAATTCGAATAGTATCTAATTAAAGAACTTATTAAGATACATTTCTTGCAACACCTCTTCACTCCTGCACACAACTTAAAATATTCAGTATTTCTCAATCCTCTAAAAATGAAACTTAATATCTCTGGACGGTCAGACACCAACCTTGTAATAATTTGAAGTTGTTGCCGCAAAAATTCTATCCTTCAGATTTAATGGGTTTAAAATGATACATACATTGATTCAGAATTTGTCATTGAAGCACACTAAAATAAAGTATGTGCCTCTGTCTCTGTCATATCTATTTATGTGTATTTTTCAGTGGATGTGTGTTTGTTTGCCAAAAAATGACTTTTCTTAAACTATGTTTTGTGTCCTCTATTTTTCTTACATTTGGGGAAATGTGTTGTTGTGTTGCAGGGAAGCTGCTAACCTCAAAGCAAGATTAGAACATCTGGTAAGTTCCAATCAACATCCCCCTTTTTATTTCCCCCTTCATACACACACACACACACACACACACACACACACACACACACACACACACACACACACACACACACACACACACACACACACACACACACACACACACACACACTCACACACACACACTTTGATATCTGCATTCCTAATGACATCTCTGGAATTGGAGCTGAATACCTGCAGCTAACATGCAGGGAGGGAAGGACAGAGACAACATTGAAAACAAGGGTAGAGGGAGGGTAGTGTCCCCCCCTAGGGCCTGATCCATCTTTTTTCTAACGTTTCATTTATCCCAATTTCTTTCCAAACACTCACACACACTGGTTATCCACCCTCATTTCTGCATTTAGTTGTGGATATTTGCAGGATTTTTTTTTGCAGAAGTGTGCATCCCTGTTTGCACATTGATGTAGGAAAATACTTTTTACCTTTCAGGCTCTCTGTACTTCTCTGTCGGTCTCGGGCCATTCCTCTCAGTCTTCTCCCATTCATGAATCGAGGGCCTGCTGGAAACGCTCTCTCGGGACAGCACTGAAAATTTAATAGCCAGCGTTTCTCTTGCTACTCGCTTTAATACGGGGTCAGAGTGCCGTGCAACAAAGTGAAAAGGTTCTCTCTCTTTTTGGGTGGGAAGGAACCAAGGTTTGACGTGCCCCATATTCCAGGGGATGAATTATAGACAGGGGTCAGCGAGGGTCCCGGCTCTCTGTGGATGTCACATGCCCGCCCTCTCTTTCCTCCCTGCATACTAAACCTGCAGCTCCCAGCACCTTACGCAAATGACCCCCCCGCCCCACCACGAGCTACGCAAATGACCCTGAATATGCCACACAAATGAATGACCCCGAAATTCCAACAGTTCACAGTAACTCTCCACATGAGTGCGGATCAGACAAAGCTGACCTCAGATTTCAGCGTCATCAAACTCAGGTTGTGTTTGTTAATGGATTTATTGACTGAAATCAGAACCATTAACTGCTCTAAAGTGCATAAATGCATCTATGACACGTGCAGTCATACCGTTATTTAGTATTTCTCTTAAGCGTTGTGTTGAAGTTAAAATATATTCACAAAGTGACCACTGTCTAGACCGGTGCCTCCCTCCTTCACTAATACGCCGCTCCCTACTTCTTTGTCCCACTGTTGAGATTTTTTTTGAGGGCACTATATGGTGCATAGATTTCTCACTCAGAGTTCAGACACTTAAATAAAATGACAGACATTAAATATAGTGCACGATATAGTAATGGTCTAGTTTGGCTTTGGCGATGTCTACGGGTAGGTCTGGAGGTGAGATTGATGTGGTACTCCATAAAAGGGGTTGTGAATTATTCAAGAGAGGATTACATGCATAAACAGCATTAATCAATATGTGTATTGGCAGTTACATCTTGGCAAACATTAGGTAGTGTGGACCTCATGTTGAGAAGAGACTTCCTGTTAAAGGGAAGTGGAATGTGAACTAATTTATGTAGGACATGAGTGGTACGGCGTCAGAACAGAAGTGTCGTGTCAGGTCCTGTCCTGAATTTGTATTGCAAATGGGTAAATATTTTTGCCTTATTTTTTTTTTTATTGGAAGGTTTAGGTTGAGCCATTATCTGTTCAATTATTATTTGTTTTTTATTTTTTAAAGTGGACTCTAGGAACATATGTATGCATTTGATTCCTAATCTCTATCGGGATCAGCTCAGAGTTCAACATTACACACACACACACACACACACACACACACACACACACACACACACACACACACACACACACACACACACACATATTGGTATGTTTACCAGTGCATTTATACAAGTCGTTGGGAATTTGAATACCTGAATACTGAGTGTTTGAATTTATGGGTGTGTTTATGCTTATGGGGAGATTGCACCCCAGTCGTCGGCGGCCTGGGTAGTGTAAGACTCTGATTATGATTCGGGACAGAAAACAGTAAATAATGGAGCTCGTCTCCCTCTGAGGTTGCTGTTCGAAATGCTGTTCCCACCGATACTTCACACATATATCCCTGTAGGTTTGTAAACAGGCGTTTATGACTTTCTGTTGATGTATTGCTTTTAAGATTAGGGCATCAACCATATTGACACTTATCATGGTGTAGCAAAGCTCAAGTCATATTATCCTTTCATGCAGCCTCCTTGGACTTGAATTTGGTTTTTTTTATCATTTCCTTCCCGATATACATTTGACTAATTTGCAATTTTCAGAAACTGTTCCATTGTTTACTCATACCAAGAACAATATCTGAAACATTTTCCAGCTTCTGTTCAAATAATTCTGGCGCTTGATTTTCCGTGATGAATACTAACAATGCCTCTTCCTGTTAACTTAACAGTTTGAGTGAATGACTGGTGCCGTAATTAGGTGGGCAATTAAGATTTATGTGGTCTGAGGTTTGTTTTATTGTTCGTGTTTGTTTTGTTTTCGTATTTCAGCAGATTGACTGAACGCGATCAGTAGCGATTCAGAGAAAAAGACTGAAGTTAATTGCTCCCAGTGCTCTGCGTTAGTTTCTGCTTTTCTACACATGCACATGTACACACAGACGAGTTGGACTAGTCTTTGCTCTGGGAGAAATGGAGAGATAGTGAAAGAGGTGGCCTACAGCAGCTAATCAGTCCAGATGCACAGCTTCTCAAAGCGAAGTAGAAGAAAGCCAGCAGCTCAATCAATACATGAGGAATCCGCCTCATCAGGATTACTGGCTCAATCAGCAGCTGAACCCATCGTTCTACCACACACACTGCCCGGGGAAGGATAGAAGAGGAGAGGAAGAACAAGCCAGGGAGAGAGAGAGGGCCTGGGATGGGTATTTAAATAGAACATGTTAGTGTTAAGCAGAAGCAGCTGGTTCCCAGGTCAGTTAAGGTTTGCTGCTTGAGTCTAGGTCAGGATTTACAGAAATGTGACATGACATAGGTGTTGACATTGGAGAACTTGCGTTATGTCTTAATAGGATATAAAAGGCACTTTTTAAAAACCAAAACAAGATTGTTAATAGAAATAAAATATGTTTTCAAGTGTGTTAATTTCAGGCAACAATTTAGGCACATATTTAACCACTTGTGATTTATATTTTTGAAAGGGAAATGCTATAGTTCTCAGAATTAAGGGCAGTGAATATATTGTGAATTCAGCATACATAATTCATTTTTCTTTTATCAAATACAGTAATAGAGGTGTTTTGTAACAGCCTTGAAGTGTCTATGCATCTTTGATTGGCTTAAATTGATCCCTTAAGTCTTACCGGTGCATTTGACCTAATTTTCTCTTACCTCTAGTTAATCCAATCGGATGAATTACTATATTTGGCTCTTTGTTGAATTTGATATCGGACAAGTTAATAAATTCAATTTCTGTGTTTGTAATTTTGGCACTAAAATTGTCAATAATTAAAAACGTTGATGCTTAAATGGCTTTTTAACTTGTCCTCGAGACAGTTAATTACTATAAGAATAACTTGATGTCATTGCCATACGGAAAGTTAAATTGTACTTGTTCAGTAAAGTAATTATACTAGTATCAAAAATATATTATAAAGTGTTGTACATCATCGACAATGTATTCCTTCAGAGGTGCTCTGCATCACAAGAAAGTGTTATCTGGAGAAGGTGGTGTAGAAAGGAGTGGTCAGACTTCGGTACACATGGCTTTCCTCAGGGATGGCTGATGTCGCCCCGGTGTCCCTTGGCGAGTTGAAGAGTTTACGGAGGCAAATAGCCTTGTTGGCTTACTGACAGATAGGCAACAGCAGCTGTAGTCAGAACAACTCACTCACACACCAGGAATGTGACAAACCCGGCCTCTCTGAATGCAGCAGTGAGTCGACTCTGAGCTGTCTTAGTGTGAAATACAAGTAGTTGAGAGGAGTTCAGGGCTCAGAATTATATGTTATTGCTCCTTTTATTTATTTAGCGTTTTTAATTATGTCGTTAAACTCTGTCCCTTTATCTCTCGTTGTATCGCTTTCTCTTTCTTTGTATTTTTCGTCTCTGTCTGTCTTTCTCCCTCTCTAATATGATTGTATAGGATAAAGAGGTGAAAACAGCCAAGAGAGAGATTCTGGGCAGATAAAGGAGGGGAAAGGGAGGTGGGGGTTTGATAATCTGCAAACAGATTTCCATGCTTATTACACTAATGATTTCATGATATTTGATGTGGCGGCGGGGGTTTGGAGGATGTGGAGGGGGTGGGGTGGTCTCTTTCTCTCTCTCATCTCCACGCCGCCTCTAAATGATGGAGTAATTTGAGTGACCTCTGACTCGGGGCAGGCCCAGACGTAATTGCATGTCATTCTGGCTCGGAAGGAGGGGAAAAGCAGGGGAGGGGTGGGGTCCACAAAATCCCTCCTTTCTCAAATATCAAATGTTTTTCTGTCTCTTTTTCATGTTTCCCCATCACCGTCTTTCTCTCCATCTTGTTCTCGTCAAACCACGGCTGGCTCCTTGAGTGTTTCCAACCCCCCCCCCCCCAAACAAAAGAAAGATTGCATTAATTTTCAAATGATGATATTACATTAAGCGCAGAGATCTCATATATCAAAACGTGAGAACTACTCCCTTACTGTATGTGCTTCATCTTAATGGTATCGCTGGATGTCAAGGGCATGGAGGAAATTAAATCGGAAAGTGCAGATAGACCAAAGAAGATATTATCTCTGGATGATTGCAGTTTTGATAGGTATTCCAGTGAATTTCATTTTCTCCGGATGGGGAGAAGATGAGTTAGCCTGCACATTTGCTCATTTTTCTTCTACATGATTTATGTGAGTTGAGTATAAAACTCTCTCCTTCTTCACCCCCACCGCCTCCCCCTTTTATCGGAACATGTACATGCACGCGACACCACACACACACATACACACACGGGGTAGTAAATTACTGCCTTTGAGTTGTATCTTGACTGGGGCAGTTAATGTATGTATGTGTATTATCTGTATTTGTATGCACGTGCATGTTAAAGTGTGTGTGTTTGTATGAATACACGCGCCTGAGATAGCAGCAGAGCCATCAGCGGGAATGATTCCAGGGAGACGGGGGGAGTGTCATTACTCAGACTTGTTTACATTCTAAATACGTAATGAAA
Organism: Eleginops maclovinus; assembly: GCF_036324505.1. Classification (NCBI taxonomy): domain Eukaryota; kingdom Metazoa; phylum Chordata; class Actinopteri; order Perciformes; family Eleginopidae; genus Eleginops; species Eleginops maclovinus. The sequence goes on along the minus strand of NC_086366.1, from coordinate 12,868,379 downwards.
TCTTGTTGGTAATAATGACGGGAATAAAAGTTTGGGAAATTGTAAAAGTGGTGAAGTTTGAGAAATGAGCCCCGGCCTGTGAAATAGCATTTGGGGGCAGGAAACGACATTATTATGCAGTGCTCCTGCCTGCCTGAGACATGAAGATGAACTGCTGGCGGGCCATAAAATGCTGTTAGCCCTAGCCTGAAGTATGGCACATTGTAAAAGAGCCCTGATCCCATATTGCCATTATATATAAAAGTATAGCCATACACAACATTATTTTTCATATAAGATGAGCTCGGATACAGTGGCCCAGGCCCCCCAAATGCATACACAGATAGGCAGATTTTTTTTCCCTCCTTATAAAATATATAAATAAACATATTGCCATGGAACCCATCTCTGCCCTGATCTTATAGACCTCGATATTAAAAACAGAAATATTGCATTTTCTAGGGGATCTGTTTTCCCCTGTCCTCTTTTGGGTATGGGATATATCTGTGTGTTTGTTTGGGGGGAGACGGAGGGAGGCGTAGAGGAAGAGGAGGAGATGAGGAGGAAGCCCGAGCGGAATGCAACAAATGAAAGAAAATGGAAACAGATGAAGACTTTAAAAATATAATGAGATGAATATTGAGCATATCAACTCCAGCATAAAGAGAGTTACAGAGAGTGTATATTGAAACTGTTTATTGACAGAAAATAATGGTTACAGTGGTGCAATTAAGATGAATGTTACAGTAGATGGACTCCAGATATTGCTTTGGAGACATTTATCACTGTCAGGTGAGTTTACTTTAACCCACATTTCAATAATGTGTTTATTCATTCAGATTCTTTACCTTTTTAGATAAAGGAAGCAGGAAAGAGAGGATGAAAAACACTTTGAATCCAGACTGTTGCTGCCTTTTACTGGATTTTTTGTATATGTTATAACTGGTCACCATGTTTACAATTTATCATTTGACCTTGAACATTTAGTTTTGTTAAACATTATTTTGAATACTGTTTTTAAAAATAATTTATGTAACAATGTTTCCAGCAGGGATGATTTGTGTAAAGGATGGTAACTATGCATTAACAGAAGGATGGAGAAATTGGCAGTCACTAATCTGTCCATCTGGAATTTGTTTGAATTATTTTAAGAGATTGCATGTAATATGGCTTATCTCAGCAATCATTTAAATTATGTTGTCTTTTTAACTTAGAATTTTTAGTGATATGTTGCTAAATATGTCTTGTCTATTTTATTATATTATATTTTGTATTAAAAAAAGTAAAGGATCTTTAAAAATGTTCTATTTTAAAATGATTTTTTAAAAGCTGGAGCTGCTCCTCTGTGCTGCCTGACAGATGAGTGTTTACTGTGTCTGTGAGCCTTGAGCCTAAGTAATTATGAGAGCGACCAACGGTGCTCCGCTCTGACCTACAGTATCTGTCAAACGCTTCATTGTTTTATTGTCCCGCCCTCTCCCCTTGGTTTCCACCTTGCTGCCTCAGTTTGTGTTCATATCTCACCTCAGAATGTTTGAAAAAGTTTTATGCCTTGACTCTCGTTTTGCTCAGTCATGAAGAAGTTCTTATTGTTTTGATTCACTGATGGGTGTTAATCATTTGCTGAGAAAGTAGTCTGACCATCTGACCAAAATATGTCCATATTTTGCCTTTCTAACCTTTGTTCTGCCTCTAACGGGCATTTATTCATCTGCTGACCCAAACTTTGCTTTGTCTGGTCGCCCTCAGGCCCAAAGATAAAAATAATAGTGGCTCGGACCAGAGCATGACTACAAATAGATGAAATTTCCTGCATGCGGTGGCACTGCCTCATTATACACCGTGTGGCATTGTTTTTACCAAGCCGAGGGAGTGTTATTTATTTTTCTAATGGGACGTGTTTATTTTTTACTAATGGGACAGGCGCTGGGCACTTAGGCTAAGCTAAGCGTGTCTCAGTGTGTCTGTCGTCGCTCTGGTGAGGTAAGGGAACAAGTCGGAGGCCTACCATGAGCATACAGGACGTCCTGTCACATTCAGGGCAAGAGTCAGGCAGAGTTTAGCGGGTGTGTGTGTCAGTGACGGCAATAATATCCCAATGATAGCAGATACTTTTATGATAGCTTCTTAAAGAAGGAGGATGTTTATGAAAAGGCGTTCATTAACACCTCGAAAGAGAGGGAGGAAAATGCATTGCCTACTTATGTTGTTGATAATAATACATGACTAAATTTCACACGTCACAAGAGACATACAGTCTCAAAGCATGGGACCATTACACTGAAATACTCATTGCTAGATAATATACTTAACAGTAATAACATTGCAGCAAACATGGTGTAGGTATGCTCTAACCAAAGTGCTTATTAGAGGCTTGCAGCGATTGGTCAGGTGAGGAAGGAATGAAATGCAGGATTTGAACATCTTCATTGTCAGCATGTCAAACCCTGAACAAGACAGTAAATGGACAGGCATTGTAGAGAACTTAGCTCTGTCTTGAGGTTAACGGAGTTACACGGTATAAGTTCAGTAAATTATTTTATAAATGTGACGTAAGAAAAAAGTTTCTACATTTCTGCTTTCTAGAACCTCCTTGCTATGTTTGATTCTGTCTCTTATTCATTCTCTCTTTGTCTGTATTGTTCCTCTCCGTCATCTTTTCATTTCTGTCTCACATCCCTGTTCTTCACACACTTAACTCTTTTTGTCTACTATATATACACTGAGCTCTAAAGAAAACAAAAGCAACTTTGTCAGCTGCCTGTCTTGTCTTTTCTTCCCCTCTGCCTGTTTCCCCTCTCCTCACAGTGTGATAATCTAAAACCCCTTTTAAGATGCCGCTGCTTATTTAACCACACACACACACACACACACACACACACACACACACACACACACACACACACACACACACACACACACACACACACACACACACACACACACACACACACACACACACACACACACACACACACACACACACACACAAACACATATACACACACAGTCCTGTTCCTCTGTGTCTCATGTTTGTTTGTGTGAGTTGGAAAGGCGCAGTTCTAATTGAGGGGCGAAGCCACTTCAGATGCAGCGGGTGCCTTTTTCCCTGTGGGGGGAACACAGATCTGCCTCTGGGGAGCACAATTAACGCCTTTTTATTGTTTACTAATGAATTACACACAGAGGAAGCGGGCATGCATGTGTGAATTAGAAAGAAAAATTCAGAGTTTGCCGGAATGAAAAAACATGCAGTGTGTGCATGTGTGTGTAATTCAGTGTGGGTTCTGTTCCATTATGTTGGGAGGTTAGTTGACTCCTCAGAATCCTTTACAATACTTGATCATTTTATAATAATTATCCTGCTTCAACCTTACTTTAGTTCTTCAGGCAGGAGTCACATGCTTGGCAGATAACTTCTGTGATACTCTCAGCTAAAACGGTTAGGCATGCTCCACATCTGTGACCACTTGCAAATCAAGGTGGTAAAAAAAAAGAAGGTGTTTTTCAATTTACAGGGAAACTGAAACAGTAAGTTGCTCAAAAGTTTCCGCAGTGACAGACAACACAGCAGCAGTTTTCTCTCTTGTGTCCTTTAGTGTTGAATTACCCACAGCTGGGAGGACTGTGTGTGTGTCTCTGTGAGGATACATTGTCTTACACTTGCCTTAAGGCCAATGTAAACAAATGCTAATGTAATTACTGAGGGGGCGTCGTAATAAACTGTAACTAAGATGATTGCACGGCACACAGTGATCAGGTTAGTTACGATGTGATGTGTTGTTGCTTTACGTGACTGGTTGCTCCAAGACTGATTCCTGTGTCGCTCTCATTGTCCGGAAAGATAAGCCTTGTACCATGTAACCATCCTTCCCAGATTTTTATTTTGTGGCATGTAATCCTTTATTTTGCTGTAAAGAAGGTGCCAGAAAATGACAGAATTTTGCCCTCATCACCTGAGGGGTAATAGAAAGTGTGTGTGTTCGTCTGTGAGTGGGTGAAGGCCTCAAGTGTTCTGCTTGTTCTTCGGCAAAATAGTGATTAGTAATTTCAGCTGTCGAGCAGCGCCAGTCAGTGTGAGCGTGATGCTCTTTTTCACCTGCTACAGGACACGCACACACACGCACACACACATCCATGTTGCATTAAGTGTTTGTCAGTCTGTCTGCAGTGCCTTGATGTGCCTTCCATCTAGGATACAGCACCCTGACATCGCTACATTAAAGGGGGTCATTATATTTCCCTGGCTGCCACAGAGTAGTGACGTTTTTACAAAGTGACAAGTTTACAGTCTGATAAATCAGATTTTTTTTTGCTGTGGGTGGGGTGGGGAAGCTATAGGAGAGGGAATGGTGGGAGGAAAAGCAGGGTTGTCTGTGGAGGAGGAGGAGGAGGAGGAGGGAGAAAGGAAGCGCTGCCTGTCAGCGACGCCCCGGCCCTGTCGTCTAAATGATGCTCCCAGGCAGCGAATTCAGATCCCATCCCCATTAGCATTTAATTTCTCTCTAATCCTACACACACTCCCAACCGCTGCATGGTAACGAGGGCCGCTGTGCCACGGCAACTCCGGAAAAAACATTCGAGCGCAATCTGCTGCGCGCTCGCCTTTTACAGCTCCGTGCCCTGTCGTAGCCATCATTCTTCCTTGACAATTAAGACCCTCAAATCTAATAGCAGTGATATTGGAATTACAGCAAGACCCTTTTGAGGGCATGTCAGGAAAAAGGGCTGCGCCTCCCAATACAACTGTCAAAGCACAAGGCCCTCCCCCCAGTACATGCCCGCTAAGCGTTTCTGATACACACACACACACACACACACGAGCACTCGCACACACACACGAGCACCCACACACACACATGATGGGATGTGGAATATGTTGAGTCTTTGGCTGTGATCTTTGTAAAATGTGCTCTCTGTGCCCTCTTATCCAACTCTCCAAAGACTTGTTACAGCAGCTTTTGTTTTCTCTCTTCTCCTCTCACTCTCCCTCTTTGTCTCTAAATTTCTCTTCATCTCTTCCTCATTGATTCTCCCTGGTGTGTCAGAGATGTTGTTGCTTTCTGTTTTTCACCAGCAGGGTTTTTTTCATACAGATGATTAGACTGGTAGATTGGTGAAGTTGTCCCTCGGTGCTCTGTGAGGACAGTTTAAGGGGAACATTTTCTCTGATGGTTGCTGTTAAAGATGATCATGGGTAAAATATATTTTAGCCTCAGGGACACAACAGATTCTGAGCAATATTACATAGACAAAGTTGTGTCAGTGTGAGGGTTGCAGTTACAGTATACACTGGGCTACGTGGTATCCCAGGCAGCAGGGAGGTTTAGTAAAGATTAGGGCTGCAACAGAAAATTACTTTAACTATTGATTAAACTGCTTACTATTTAATCAATTATTGGTATGCTAAAAAGTTTGAAAAATGGTATAAAACCTCTATATTTGATTATTTCGGAGCCTGAAAACACCCCCAGCATTTTCTATCATTTTTACAGAAAAAATTACATTAAACTTTTATCAATTCTAAACAAAGTCGGTGATTTTTTTTTCTTTGGATCAAATCATTTTTGCATCTCTCAGAACCTGGTAGATCCTATATATGATTTGTTTTAAAGTTGCTTAAAGTGCCCTCAAGTAACAAGTAAGAGTCCATTCTGTAGTTTTCTAGGAAGAACGAGAAACTCAATATCACATTATTATTGTTGACTAATTTCCTTTTGTTGTTATATGTCTGTTTTTCTTCTACAGACTCCATCTGAACAAGCTAAAGTCCGAATGCACATGGTCCTACAGGCTGCAGGTATGTGGATTTTCAAATTCTATTCACTGGATCAGGCATTGTGATTACAGTGTCGTTTGGACCGGTTGTTCTACCAGTTTTGGTCACTCACACATTCAGAGTTGCTTACCTAAAGGCAGTGTGTGAAATACTTCTTAAAGCAGCCCCGCTCTGAGGTCCACCTCACTGTGCTGAATCACTCGTCTGTCAATCAGCCATGGTAGTGGTGTGGCTCCATGGATGTCACACTAATATCACATATCAATTTGCTCAACTACATCCGTCGTCATTTATAAACATACTTACGTTTCTGTTTGAAAAAGAACAACCTTATTGTTAAGCCACATTAAAAATAAATGTGTGAGTGTAAAGATGTACATATTTTTTATCAGGGGAATAAAAAATATGTTTTGCTATATTTAAGAGCAGATGTTACTTTCCTGAGCTGTAGCCACAGTCTCTCGTATAGACACACCCCACCATCTCACACACACAGACAAATGCATACACACTCTCCTGCTCTCCGCTCTGAGTGCTTCTGGGCCCGCATTCACTGCAGCTTAATTTCAAACACTCCTCCCAGTACATAAGTCATACATGTCACCATGCACACGGTGTATATATTCCAGTGTGTATTCGAAGGGTAGGGTTGCGAGCCAGATGTGACAGGCAGAGATTGACTGTGGAGAAAGATGTCTTCATGTTTACAGTCATATACACACACACACACACACACACTGGCCCAGCACTTGTGAACAGGGCTCTAATTTCACCACAGGAAATATATGAAAGAACCAAGCAACTATACATCATCTATAAAGCACCCAGCAGCCACACACTTACCTCACTTAAGACTTGTTCAGCCTTACTCTGGGCCACAGAACAACGCTGCAATCCCTCTCTGAGATTTCACTGATTTTGAACTTTGTGAAGCAAATCTTACTTCATCACACTTCGAATGGACTCCACAGAGTTTGTGGAGTGGGTGATCATTTAACTTCTGTTTTCCCTCGCTCACTTATGTTCTCTCTTGTTCAATCGCACACTCCCTGCCCTGCCACCTCAAGGCTAATGTTGCACTAATGGTGGAGGAGCATCATAAAATTGAGCATGTGGCTTTGAGTGCACTGGGCCAGACTGGTGCAGACACAGGCCCAGGGCCAGACACGGGACTAGGAGAGGGTTTAATGCACTCTCATGTCTCTGGTTTTCCTCTCTTTCCTGGAGGCTTCCAAAAGAACAGGTTTATAGCTTACTCAAAGATTGTCTTCACCAGAAACCCCAGTTTGGCCCGTTCCAGCCCTTGGGGTGCCAGTGATCATATCGCTCATAACGATCTACAGTACGAAACAAATTGACAACAGATTTAGAAAGATAAAGCTGTTTATTTTTGTAACTTGGCCTGATTTGTCATTTTATTTCAGTTGTTTTTTTCCTCTCCTCTGTTTTGTTATAAAACATTAATTGCGTCACTAATTTGAATCATGTTCGTGTGACAGGAAATATTACTGAGATTTTTTTTTCTCAAGTCCTCTAACCCCTTTGGCGGCTGAGAGGCCAAATTTCACAAATTCATCTTGCATCACTTTGCCTTCTCTTAATTTTCTTTTTCTCATCACTCTCCGTTTTCTGCCTTTGTTCCAGTGTTGTTAGTGGACAGAGGGAGATAGGGATGGAAATGGGGAGGGATGGAGGGTGAGAAGGAAGCAGCAGATGTTGGGAGGTTGTGTGAATGTTAATGTCCTGACGTAGCCGTGGAGCTTAAGCCTCCTCCTCCTCCTCCTCCTCCTTCCCTCCGTTCCTCTCTGAGCGCCCGCCAGGCTTTCTCTCTCGGGGACTCCTGACATCCTTAAAGCCCGTGGCTCTCCTCTCCTCTTCTCTGCTCTCCTCCACCTCTTTCTCTCCCATCCCCTCCCTCCCTCCCTCCTTTTGTCCATCTATGGACTCTCTCTAGTCAGTAGAGAGCAGATCATCCCATGGCTAAAGCGGCTCAGGCCTTTGTGTTGGGGGGCTCTGTGGACCTGTAATGAGCCCCCTCGGCTGGCCCGCTGGCCTGCTTAGCGCTCACTAGGGGCTTTGAGAGAGAGAGTGTGTGTGCATGTGTGTGTTTGTGTGTGTGTGGAGTGGGATGAGGAGGTGAGAGGAGGAGGGCAACACTGGCCCCCAATGAAAGAGCTGGATGGATATGTTTATGGGTCACTTCCTGCATGGCCTACATATTACACACTTACACACACTCACAGAAACACACACTACACACCATATTTCCAAGAAATGCACTTGCTAATTCATCAATAATAAGATCATTTGCATGTCATTACTTGTAACTTTAATCATTCTTATAGCTTGTGAATAAAACAGGTCACATCATTGTCATATTGTGCATATAAACAATCATGAGATACATGGATTTTAAATCAAAATGAATGAATAATGGTAATTAATTCTGAAATAGTTGATATTCAAAGATGGTCGTTACCCTATGTATCACTGCCTGCATTGGCCAACCTGCAGGGAAACATTACATTACGTTTCGTAAAACCTCCTGCACAGGTCAAGGAAGTTCAAGTGGATAAAGTTTGACAGTATATATATAGATGTATATATAAAGTTTACTTCATAGCAATAAGAAGAAATGTGCTAACTGGCACCCTCAGTATGTACGATTTATCAGTATCTGCTCTCTACATACACCATAAATATACATAGGGTGGCCTACGACTACTTTCATTCATGTATATACTAATGCGTACACACACACACACACACACACACTCGCACCCACAGCAGCCATGATACCCTTACATATGCATTATACTCTTTATTTTCTGCCACTTGCCAGGTTCTTAGCTCCTTTCAAAGCGGTGTCCATTTCCACCCAAATGAGCATAAGCACTGTGTGCGGCAGCGGGCCTTTCTTATCCATACGTCAATAGGGAGTGTTTGCAGAACACCCACTAAGGACCTGAGGGCCAGGGGTCATCAAAACCTCCGTCTTCTCCCCATTTGAACCTTTGACAGCAGCAAAACAAACAATCCTTAAGATCTCATCAGTAGCTTGAACTTGGCAGGAGTTTCACTCTTCTGAGTTAACTTCCCCTATTGGTTTGTCCAAGTTTGACACCTGGCTGAAGTTAGTGGGGAGAAGTTTTCTCATTTATGATTTTGAGCAATTTATTATTTGGTTAATAACTGAAAGCTAAACAATTTAAATACCAACAGTGACTACTGCAGTTCCTGGCGGGTACAATCTTTTCTGCTAGAAGTCTAAAATAGAGTCCAAAATAAGGCCTTGTGATGTTGAAGGAGTATATTGGATTATATTTCCTGAGAATTTTAATTACATTAAACAATTTCAAAGATAAACAGATGCTGATGAAAATCCTGAAGTTAAAGAAAATAAATAATTATAAAATTCAAAATCAATACCAGCCAATTTCTGAAAAAAAAAAAGTGTGAATTTTTTTGATTAAAATGAAGGTAACCAAAGAAATAAGGGACAGGATGTTCTGATGACTGACATTTGCACAGTATTAGCAACACCTAATGTAATAAGCACGTTTGTTGGAGTATGTCTCACTTTTTTGTTTGTGTTTGTGTGTTTATATCTGCTCTCTGATCAAGTATCAGACCTAAAGAGTCGGGGGGGGCAGCCAAGCTTAGCAGCATCATGCGATAGGACTAATTCTTCCACAGTAAATACGAGGTATTAGGCTGCTATGACGCAGCAGGGGTCCTGAAGAAACACACACACACACACACACACACACACACACACACACACACACACACACACACACACACACACACACACACACACACACACACACACACACACACACACACACACACACACACACACACATACATACCCTTTCTCTCGAGATCTCCGCTCCTTTCCTCAGTCTTCCTTGTGCTTCCAGTATCCCTCCCACCACCCCAGCCCACCCCCTTAGGCCCTGACAGATGTGTGCTGAACAGACCACATACATGGAGGGTGTCACCTTACCCCCTCTGGAACTAAAGGGCTAATGCGCCACATTTAGGAGGCTGCCGCCCTTTGTTGTGCCAGGATAAGAGGTGACTGGGATGGGGAGACTGAGACCCAGCCCAGCTCTAAACAGCGCCTAAGTCTCCTTCTTTATTTCCTTGGCAAAGTCTGCATATTTATTTCCTCTATAAACTTGTTTACCACCTTCCTCATTCTTCCAATTTTCTCTCTGCCAATTCTGTACTTTGATCATTATCTCCCTAAGATTTAGCAGTAATCGCTGGTATGCAGCCCAGGATTTGTTGTGCAGTTAATAACAGTTATCACCCATTATCCATCTTCATCATATCACCGTCACTCCGGTCGCAGCAGCACTTTTTGTGTGACAAGACTAACGTGATGTCAGAAACGCCAGTCAGTGGAGATCCTAATTTTAAAAGGGGATTTCTCTGTAAGAGACGAGGGAATTACCGAGTAATAACTTCTAACCACATGTTCCCTTGACTAAAGGTGTTATTATAACAAAAGCAAAACGTCACTTGACTCTGAGCAGTTTCAACTGAAAATGAGTGTTTTGCTGTAATAAAAAAAGGTGTTTTTGAGCCAAAACATGGTACACGACTTGATGACAGCTTTAGAAAGAATGTGGTTATTTTGTTGTGAGGTTAAAGGGTTTCTTCATACTGCGTTTTCTTTCAATAAAACTATTGCTGAATTTGGAATTACTGATTCAACGAAGGTTTAGTCAAAGATCACAAATAGCAGAAAAAAAAGAAGGGTTGCGAAGGAATCAGCTTTTCATGACTCGCATAGTTCAATGATTAAAGCAGCCTGGTCCATAAAGGATATTGGCTATTTTTTGCCCTGCAGCAGTTTTTAAACAGCAGTTTAAAGCTTCATCTTACTAAATTAGCAGAGATGCTTTCAGGTTAGCTGCATCGGAGAGATTTAGTTTGATACATTCATCACCAAGCATAAAGCCAGACATTTACCAGCCCAGCTTCCACCATATTCAAATAAACCAAACAATTGCACAACAGTAACAGAAATCCCCTTTGCATCTGTGCAGGAATGTGTCTCCTGTTATCCATTGGGAGGATAATGGTGCAGGGATGTCCTGTAATTTAGTCTCCGTAACCATTGATCAGCTGGATTTATGTGCCATTACCTCACTGTTCCAGTCAACAGTCGTAATTATGTCTCAGAGAAAGAGCAAGAGAGAGGGAGAGAGAGAGGCCTCCAGTTACTTACACAGAGCCCAAATACCTGAATAAGCTTTTATCAAACAGCCCCTGCTGCTCACTTAGGAGCAGATTGACACCGGTGGCAGACGAGCTGACCTCCAGAGGAAAGGGGTGGATGGATGGATGGAAGGGTAAGTTGAGCTCAGTTAGAGAGCCATACCTCATAGTAGGAGCTCTGTGCCTGGAGCTGTTGCTCTGATCCTCTCGAAAGGAGTCTGTTTACGCTTTAAAATGTGCATTTGATTCTAAAGAAAGGATGTGTTTGATTTGGACCTCTGTTGTCCTCCGCACCTACACATGTATTTCTTTTTAATTTCAGTTAGAAATAAGCCTTCCAGTTCAAAGGTGTCTGTCAATGGGCGGGGCGGAGTGATCGACCTCAGGACTGCATGGATCAGAGTTTTATGTACAATTGATTTTTGGTTTGTTTTATGGGTATAATAAACACAGGCCCTGCTGCGCCCTGGTTTTCTCTTTGCTATAGTAAGCTGGTGATACCCCTCACAAGAAGAGTATTATGTCAACTTCGACCGATTTGATTAATTACTGATGACAAAAAGTGTTCGTTAAGGCCGTTATTAAAATAAGGGAATCAATTAGAGCTGAAGCAATTTGTTGATTAACTGATAAGCAGGTCAACAGAAAATTAATGGTCAGCTGTTTTGATAATCGACTAATACTCTTAGGTGATACGGAAAGCATTGCCTTGTATTATAGTAGGTTTACACTTCAAGATTCTAGTCCTGATATTTGCAATCTGAGAGGAATTTCGAACAGGTTTTAATATCGCACATTGTTCCAAATCCGATAATGTTAAATGTTTTTTTTTATCTCCAATTACAGACAAACTTGGGCCAATGAGAGTCCGAGATAAGGGGTGAGGGAATTATCAGTGATCATCATCAAACATGGCTATGAGAAATGCTCCTTGATGTGTTTTGATCCAAATAATCGAGGAAAATAGTTTGAAATTAAGTTCCATGCGCATGCTACTAAGTGTGTTTATTTCCAAATGATCTTTTACCTCCAACTCTCCCTTTAGTAAATGTAGGAACGTGACCCAGTCAGTTTGCATTCGTTTGCGTGTAGGAACGTTCCACATTCATTCAGTGTAATGTGCAAACAGCATCTGCTTTTTTTATATATATACATATACAGACAGACTGTGGGGTAATGTGATAAGCACAGCAAGCAGACAACTTTGAAAGCCCCATAGTGTGTAGCTGCCATTAGTGAACAATATATACTGTACTAAAGAGAGCCACTTAGAGGGAATTCTCTGATTCTGTTTGTGTGAGGAAGAGAGTGAGAGATTGGGAAGGCTTTGTTTTTCTTCTGTGGGCAGATTTCAAACAGCATCTGGTGAGCTCTTGAAAAAGACTGTTATGAGTATGTTCAATCCAAACGGAATCATTTAAGCACCCTCCTTCCTCCTCCCTCCTCTTTCTCTCCTCCTTGTTTTGGATGTTTGGAGACACATGGTGATATATTTCCCTCCTCCTTTCCCCTCTCTCTCCTCTCAACATGTAGACATTTCCATAATAGAAAAGGAATATTTTTAATTTGCTGCTTTCCATAATTTTGCAACATATGGTATAAACGATTTTGATGCAAATGTATGTGCTAATTATTTGCAGACGAGCCTTAAACAGGCCAGCCATTGAAGTGGAATGAAAGCAAATTTGCAATCACCTTAAATTTTGCTAACCATTTACTGTTAAGTAAACTTTGCTAAGTAATTTAATTACCTTGGACCGCTGGCAGGCGCTCAGTGCTGGAGAGGGAGGGGTGGGGAGAGGGAGGCTGAATGCAAAGAATGCAGAGTGAGAGAGATGAGAGGCAGAGAGTTAAGAGAGTGTAAACTGCTAACAACAGCATTATTAATTCTCTCCATGTGGAAGGTCGAAACATGTTGTTGCTTTGGTGCCTTTGCCAGGGAAATGCAGGGAAAAATCGGACGAAGCTTAAGTTTGTGTGTTTGTAAATGTTTCAGCGGTGGTTTAATGGATGTAGCTGTCTGATTGGCCCTGGAATAAACATTAATGGATTGCAGCAAAGTGTAAACCTGTGCATTCCTGTCTTCATGATTTGTAATTATTTCTACCCTCTGACACATTATTCTTCATGTTTAGGCCAAGGCTGTACAAGAATGCCAAAAATGTAATTGCATTTTGCCAATATCGTGCTCATGGTTGTTAATCATGATTAAAATCAGTGAATTTTCAACAGTATTTAGAAGGACTTCCAGAGCTTCTGTAGCACTGTCTTCCTGCTAAATATTGGAATATTTCATGTTTTTATTATATTGCTACAACGTTAAACTAAAGTATTTCAATGTTGTGTTTTTTACCCTCAACAGGAAAACACCTTTTAAACTTATAGTGAAAATGGATTTCAGCACAGCGATGTAATTTCAAATATAAAGCAACCACTAACCCCTTGTTATAGGACACCAGCCATTATAAATTTGCTTAGTGGAGATCACCAATGTGGGATTTTCTTTCAGATGAGATGAATTTGCTTGTAGGTGTTAATGTGTTTTATGTGCTGCAGTGTATTGGCAACCTATTTCCCTGCCTTTTACCAAGTGGAGGCTGGGGCAAGACCCCGCCCCCCGCGACCCTGACTAGAAATAATCAGGTATAGAAAATGGATAGATGGATGTGTGGGGTTCCTGTTATAGATGGATGAGGATGGGTTGCTGCATCAACCTTGGCCTTAGTACACTGGCTCTTTAGGTGATTCAACTGATGGTTGTATTACTTTAAAGGGCAACGGCAACAACTCCAAGGCTTGTTTAAACACTTAGTCTACATATGAATGATCTCCTAGTCTTTGAGACTGACGCATTCTGTTTACCTTTTTATCACCAATATATTTTTTTTCTGTTTTGCTTTCTCATTATATTCAACACTTTGTCCGATAAAGTCTTAGCAATCAGTTTTAACCCGTTTTTGAACAAAGCTCAACACCCCCACATGTTGCCTCATGACACCTTAATGTTCAGCTCAGCTGTTGGGCTACATCCATGCATGATTGACTCAGAGGCAATGGCAGATGGATAATCAGACAAACAGGATGAATGATGTGGCCACGACACATGTGATTGCTTGCGGTGCTTCACTTGAAAAAATGGATGTCGCTTAATTTATTAGTGCAGGAAGGGGTCAGTAGCTCAGGAACCTGCAAGGATGGCGGTTTGATTCCCAGCTCCTCCTAACAGCATGATAGTGTCCTTGTGTAAGAGATGAATTGCTATTTATTTGTAAGTTATGAATAAATAGGGATGTTTGCATTAAATGAGCACCATTTACTGCATTCTTAAAACAGCAAAGTAGCTAGAGCTGTTAATAAGGCGTCCTTTTAAATCATATTTAAAGTGTTTCTTCTAGCATAATGTGCAGAAAGCACTGTGTGATGGCAAGTTGAAGCATTCAAAATAATCTTATAGATTGACCTTTCTTTAAGAAGGCTTAAATGAGTTTTGAAGCTGCTCCTTTCCACAGCAGCATACTGATTTGTTTCCATTCCCTAACTCTTGTCTGTTTCTCCAAACGACGGGTGTTTTGTACAGTCATCTTCTATTTGTTTTAAAAAACTGATAATGGATAAGTACCTTTAAACAATCCAAGCTGTGTCTTTAAGGTTCCCTGGACGCACTGCATGTGACACTATAAGAAGGAACTACGGGACATTATGTGATTAGACATCGTTAATTTTACAGCTCTATTTGAGGCGATGTTGGATGTTGTTTAGGCTAAAAGTCAGCAGCGAGAAGAAAAAAGGCTGATACCCCGGCGTGCAGTTCTTTAGCCTGGCTGCTGAACTACATCAACAAGCTGCAAACACACTGGTAAGCTTCTTGAGGCTTTACATGATCAAAAAAAATCAGACTTTGCTGTATATTTGTGTTTTTATGCGTTACGCTCTCAGGGTTTAGCAGCTTTTTATAACAAGCTCACCCACTGATTTCAATTAGAAATGTAACTGAAACCAAAGTTTTTATGTACAAGGCTGCCTTTTTCTATTATATATATAAAAAACGGCCATTTCAAAGGAGGCAATACTTCTGAGATTTTATTTTTATTTTTCTCTCATCAGCCTTGCTTCCTCTAGTAGTAAAGTTGAAACGTCTTCTTCTTCTTCTCTCCTTTCACACCAGCGAGGCTTCACAGACACACAGCAAGGCAAGGGCTGGGATGGAATTGAAGTAATAAAAACCCCTTTGTTTTAGTTTGTATTGGACCATTCATCATCACTTTATTTAATACGAGGCTGTAATTGTGCCATCCCCAACCATCACTAATGGCTGTGTTCGTCTGTGTTTGCTTTGTTGATGGAAATGAATGAAATTAGGATAAACAACCGCAGAGTCGCGTGTAATCAAGCCCTGATTAATGTACCAGCGTTTCAGCGCCGTTTCTCATTCCACAACACCTGATATCTTTCCCATAAACAAATTGTGTTTGTCTAAATGAAGAAATTAAATGACGCATTTGATGAGTTTATGATTGACCCGGTCCGGCTCGTGGCTCATTATTCTCTGTCTGTTGAGGCCAAGAGGTATGTGACTAATGCTCTGTCACTTCCCACACAAGGATTTATCACCACCACTGATTAATGGCAGCCAAACAGCATTTTAATAATTTTATGATTGTGGTTTCTGGCAGTCACAGAGAGAGGGGGAGAGAAGAAGATACCAAGGGGGAGGAAAGGGTGGGAGGTGAGGTGGGTGTTTTGAGAGGAAGAGGGTCCAAAAAGAGAGAGACAGAGACAGAAAGTGTTCTTCCCAGATTAAATGTTTTATGCCATTGCAGGCTGAGCACATGGAGGAATGATTATGCACCGTATGAACATCCCAATGAATCTTCCTCTCGCACTTGAAAAGTATTTCATACACATGTTTAATGAATTTCTCCCCCCTCATTATTACATTTACTTTTTCCACTGGAAAGCAACAAATTGGCAACAAATCTGTGTAAACTATCTCAACGGTGAGCGATTGCTTCCCCCGGGGGGGTGGAAATGGGAAGGTGGGTCAGGGGATGGGGCTGATTTACAGGTTAGGTAAAGGGAGGGGTTAAAAGCGTGGTAGCGCAGATGAAGATTATGATAACGGTAACTGGTAGATTTTTATGGCGCAGGCTGATATTTTTACAGCAGATACTGGTAAAATAATTTTAGATGGTGAGAAATAAGGAAATCACAGCTTGGCATTAATGTTTAAAGTCCGGACTCGAGACCAGTTTAATCATGCCAAGCTTCACTCCAACATTAACTGTTCTGCAGTCACTACATATATTCACCTCTCCTCTTAAATGCTTTCATTGCAGTCTACTTAAAGGCTAGTAGAATAATTTGTTTTAAAGTGTATACTTTTTAGAGAGAAACTGATTACAGTCTGGCTTTGTTACTTTTATTTTTACATCTGAACTTAAGTTGATTTAGTTTAGTTTTTATTTCAAACTATTCATACTGCCATTTTTGAACATTTAACAATGTCTGAGCACTAGTGACCAGTTAATTTTGCAGCCAAACTGCATCACTTACTAGGATGGTTGGTGAGCTGCAAAAATCCTTTATTACGGGGTTAGATGAGATTAGAGAAGATAGGCTTCATGTGTATTGAGAAATGACAAGATTTACAGATGCAAGCGTGTGTTTGTTGTACTGTATGATAGCATTATTTTGTAAGAGGACATTTGTTGTACAGTGTGCTCTTTCAACTCCATTTTGGTAAAAAGATTTTTAAGTAGGAATGTAAACTTTATTCCTATAACGCCTTTCAGGTGGTTCTTCACAGTTACACATAAAATACAACAAGACAGAAACTTGACGAAGACAGAATAAATCTATGAAAACATTTAACCATTGGGCTTAGGATTTAGGAAAATTGTCTCGGTACATTTATATGAGTTCAAGAGACGGACAAGAGACATGCTCACACATACAGAGCAAAGCCAATGTCTTAAGCCTATGTTCTTTGCACTGCATCTTTTGACTTTACCTAGTTTAAATATCTAATGAAAAAGTTTTATGAATAAAAAAAAACAGCTCAGGATAGAGAATAACTTTATAAAACTAAAACAATCTCTCAAAACTGAAGAACTGATAAATCACAACGGCATGTGAAGCCATATTAAGTTCCAGGCCTTCAGCCATCATACACCTTTCATGTGAGGGTGATTCATCAAGGGGGTTCTTTGATACAACATCTAATCTATACTATAAAGGGTAGTTGTTTTAGATTCAATAAACATTGATTATATAAGTCATCAACTTGGCTAAAATGTTCATACTAACTGCAATGTCACAATATTAAAACTCAAACTGAATCAGTAACCCACTTCTTTACTATTTTGTCTATATATACAATTGAGTGTCAATTGAGGCCCGAGGCCTTTGACTGGAAAAAACTATTACAGGCCGACTTATTACTTATTATTACTTATAATATATTCATTTAGTGTCAAGATACTTTTACCACCCTGATTACTTAAGTGTGTGTTGCATTTTACGACCTTGTTAGGTAAGATTGATGCATTAGCATGTGTGCAGTATGGCATTGAACATGCTTACATTTGTGTGTATTCTCATGGGACGGAAGAGTTAACTCGTACATGCCAAGGCACATGCTGAACTGAGTCCAATGGGTTTGAACAGCATGTGTTTTGTTCCTGCCACACCAGCAACCTTTCAAAGTGAATGTTAGTTTGAATTAGATTAGTGTGGGTCATTTTTCCTCCTAACTCAGAGACCCAGGAATAAACGCAGCGCGGCTGATAAACATTTAGACACCTGTCGTCTCCAATCTCAGGTTCCAGGCACAGATGGAAGTCACGAGTTCTTCAAACTACTAATAGAGTCCTAATTTCATACAGATTGCGCTGTTACCCTGTTAATTTGCACACACACACACACACGCACCTTTTACATGCTTCTTTCTCCCAGTCCTGCAGTTTTTCCAAGTCTTTCTCCAATCTGAGAGTTTTGAAACATGGATACAAGGATAATGCGGGTTTTAGGCGAAAGTCAACAAGTCGCTATTAGTGGTATCTAACTGGCTAACCTAGGCAATAATATTTTTTTAAATTAAGGTTTTTGCAAAATATATATTCCAGGTCAATCCAGTAGAACTTGATATTTGATAAAAAAATGTCAACAAATTATGTGAAGCTATAGTTTAAAATCTGTGTTTAATGTTGTTTAAGTTACTTTGCGTTAAATCCTCACTTTTGCATTCATAGCTACAAGGAGCGCCAACACCCTAAAGCCACTGAAGTGAGGCTACTTTGTATTTTTCCTCAAGGGAAACTACACTTTTACAGTTTCATATGTTTCAAATTATTATTTAATTGTGTGTTTTCTCTGATTACAACAAAGAGAGAAAAGAAAACATGGATTGCAAGTTTGTTTTCTTTTAATTATCAGCTAGCAGCTGCTGTGTAACTCACACAGAAGTTTCACATCCAGAATCTGGAGTTAAGACAAAATCTTTTATATTATACTGTTCCCTAAGTCTGATTAATAACACATTACTGCTGTTGTTCATAAAGGTTTCACATTGACTACCTTGTCTGTTGTAGAGGGAGATTCCAACAATGATTAACTCTAACGTTCATACCTTCATTGCGTGTTTAACTGTGTTCAGTAGTTTAGTGTCGCTTGGGAAATTCATCTCTGTTGACTGTGATCTGCTGTCGTCACTTCCTCTGAACACATACTTTTCTCAGTGCTCAATTCCCCTCTCCTCAAACGTCTGTCTTTACAGTGTCCCTTCATGTCTCATTCAGTCTTGGCATTGCATGCGCTGTCCACACTCAGACATAACAACTCAAACAGCCCTCCTCTGTGTGGCGCAGGGGACTGATGACAGAGACATCCACCCACGCTCCTTCAAAAGGGCGGCACTGCAACATAATTTACAGTAGGCCACACGCACACACACATTAACACCCATCTGATTTGTCCAAAATGCCGCACCCAGCGCTTTCTTTCTTTCTCTACATCTGCATCCCTTAGCCCAAACGTAGTGTTTCCAATTGCGGAGTGAAGAGAAATAAACAGTTAATTAATCCTCCATTGGCTCAATCTTGCATATTTCTGCTTAATTAGTAAACCGGGCAATAAGGGGCCCCTGGGTACCCGTCTCCTCCCAACCAGGGTCCCGTCACAACTCCAGCTGTGTGTTTAAGGAGAAATAAATATCAGAAAGTACATTGCTGCTCTTTCATCTCCTGTTGCTGAGAAGAGGGAATTGCTGTGGGAGAATTAATGTTCATTTAATTTCCCTTCTTTCTTCTGCTCATATATTTGAATTCTTCAGGTATTTCTTGTCTCTCCATGTTTCCCTCACTCACTCTCTCATATACACACACAGAACAGGGCTTGTTTCATAGCTACTACATCTGCAGGACACATGTTCAGTAAATGTACTTTTGTGTGATCGTCCGTGCACCATGAATTAGTGCATGTCAACTTAAAAGAAAGATGTGCGGGCCTGTGTCTACTGATGGTGAAAGTATGTTTTTCTGATGTCTTGAACATTATTTCTTGGCTACTCTGTCTCTCTCAGTTTGATTCATGTCTTTTTTTTGAGCCCTTGAGTGAAGCCAAAGCCAATCCAGACTGCAGACTCCAGCGCAGAGATTCATGCTGTTCATACTCAGAATAAACCTGTCTTGATCTGCGGCTTTGTGAACGCGATTTGGTTATCTAGAGGCCAGATACAGGCTCCACATTTAGCCTAGCAGTAATAGTGACAATCGCATACCTGAAAGGTCAGGGCCAACAGCCGTCTATTGAGATGAGCTGCTTGTTTCCAAGTTTATACAATCTCAGGAAGAGAGTTCATCATAAATATAACTCTTCTTGCTTATTACTGTTGGATAATCATTCTGTACAATGTTTTGGTCTCAATTACCTCACATTTCCAAATAGCTGAATCACAGCTAGCATTTTGTGATGAATAGGTATTCCTTCTTCAAATTAGTTTTTACCTCTGTTCCAGTTTTGCTGTCCTCTGAAAATAACTTCAGCAGTCATTCATTTAACATGAAAACATTTTATGATAAAACTTAATATAAACAATCAAAAGTAGTAAACTGCTGTGCTTTTAGGGGTCCTGTGTTTCACAAACTGATAAGGCAATGAAATAGACTTCACAGGCAAAACCTGTTTTCAAATATAGAATAGATCTGCTTTAAAATAGGTTAAGCATCATGTTACAGTAATCTACCAGGAATGTACAGTTTCAATGAGATAAAAGTTAGAGCCAGGTTTAACTACTTTGAGCCAGGTTTGGGCTATTTGTTTTGACTAAGCCTTCTGCGATGACAGGCCGAGTTTAAAGGTGTTTTCACACATTATGCTACCTCCTAATCCTTAAAAAATGCATGTATAAACACTCTGTATTCATACTGTGTAGTCATGTAAAAGATAAATACACTCAGACGCTACATTTACATTTCATTGTATCAGTGTCTCAAGGTTAAGTGGCCTTCTGCCTTGCGGCATTCAAATCAGGGAGGTTTGGGTTTTGTTTCAGAGAGAAATGTTTGTTTCCACACCAAATGTACTCCGGGTGTATTAGGCTCATCCAGATAAACCTGTCCAACACGATCAGTCCTTTAATACACTTTAAATTGTTTTGGAGAAGTGTTTATTTCACTTTAAGATCATTTTGTAGGATGTAGTTTATGGTGCTGTTGAATTGTATTTGTTATTTCTTCTTCCTTTATAAGAAGATGAACACATATTGCATCATTATGAACGCAGACGGTGTTCAAAATTGAGTGAATTTGCTCAAAAAAGTTTGAAGGCAGTCAAACAAATAAGTAAACTCCTCTAGGGCATAAATAAACAAGCGATACAGTTTAAAAAAGCACAATCAAAACATAGTGACTGCTGCTTCGAGGTAGCGCTGTCATCCTTCAATCAGAATGATAGCATACAGTGCTCTGTATGAATGGGTGAATGATGCGCTTTGAACACGCGTTTACGGGTGGTAAAGAATGGATGAAGCGCTATATAAATACTGTCCATTTACCATTTATAATGCAAGGTTGAACCACATTGCCTTCACATACAGTATTAGGGGGCTTTACCGTCCTCTGTCTCTGTGCTGCTGGTCAGCTCCACTCCCTGCTGCCCTCCTCTGCTCTGCCTGACCCATGACAGTATTGCTATTAACTGAAAGGTATCTAGGACCCCCTCCCCCACCATGTATATCAACCCAGGAAATACTTCTGTGTGTAATTTACGTGTAATCTATCCTAGATTAGTTGAGCTGCACTGGTGAATTAAACGTGTAATCTTGCCTCTAACAGTGACAAACCTTTAAATCCTCATTCTGCACTAAAACCTGCCAGGGTTTTACAGAACTTGTTATGACCTTAGACCTTGTGTTGATAGAGTTTATGTACTTACTAAAGGGCTTATGGGGGTCTTGATTACTCCTGCTCGGAGCAGTTTACTAACAGTAAGAAACGGATGCGGCGGGACACAGTAACAAGGGGATTCTCGATTCTACTGCATGTTTGACAAGTGTTAGAGGTGAGGGGAAGAGTGTGAGTGTGTGTGTTGGGTGTCTCCAGATCAGGACTAATCGGTAGGATCAGCCACAGTGAATAGGCCAGTGGTTTTCTGAATTGGCCAGGATATGTGGTTATATGATAGAGAGCGAGGGTTTAAATCCCTCAGCCGGCATTGTTGGGCCGTCTATACAAGCTGGCTTTACTCCGCACACACACACACACACACACACACACACACACACACACACACACACACACACACACACACACACACACACACACACACACACACACCGGTATGAGTGCAAGGATGAGCATTGATGATAAATGTATAATCCCCCCCCCCCACACACACACACACACCATTAAACTCAGTGGATTACAGTTTGGGGAATTACGGCTGGGATTTCTGTTGTCTCTCTTTCTGTTTTGCTCTTTCCTCTCCTCTGCTTTCACTGCCCTCGCTTGTCAACAGCTCCACTTGGCCCGGGCTGCCAATCCCAAGCTTTGATGAGGCAGTGTCAGCTATTTGTTTGGCCAAGCACAAATGAATCTCTGAATAGAAAGAAGTGTATGGGAGAGAGAGGGAAAAGCTGAAGTCGAGTGAGAATGGCCGTCCTGGCATGTGACAATATTGAGAAATAATCCACCACCTTCTTCCTCCTCTCCTCCCTCTTTCTGTTGTCTTTCTCACAGGTCTCTCTCTCTCCATTCTTAACTCTATCTCTTGCCCTTTATCTCCTAAACCCAGACCGTGCCAGTGTCGGCTTGCAGCTGATTACTGGTGTAATCACTCACATTTTAGATGATCTGATAGGAGAAAAGGCCTACAAATCATCTTAACACCCCCCCTGAATCCCCCTGAACTCCTTCTCCTGAAGACGAGGGCCAACAACAACTACTTTATTTTTGTCCTCGATTTTTTTGTAGGCCAAAAAATTCCCACTGAAAAACCCAGCTAAAACAATGTCTTGGTAAGCCCATTCTGTCAATATCCGCTGCTTACTTCAGTGTAATGTAAGCCCTGGATTTGCCTGTGTAAGTACATTGGGGCACAATGTAAGTACAAGTGGAGTTGATGTAGCTAACTTTGTACTAAGTGGCATATTGCTGTGTCTCAGTGAGTGCTGCTCTCTGTCTTTTGTAAAGACTGGGTTTTAGGTATTTTTTCAGTAAAAATGATGTACCTGCAGGTCTCTTTGTTAACTGATAATGGTGTTACCAGGAGATATTTACTATAAGTTAACTTTGATGTTTTGTTAAGTTACACAGAAGCTTCTAGAAAGTTAAACCAAGAGGTGAATGATGGTGATGTATTGTTTAAGATATGGCAATGATTGTATTGTTTGTAAATCGTATTGCCAATTTAGGGACCTTCCGGGTTGTCATGTGTCAAAAAAGCCTCCCTACAAATTCCTCTTAGCCCATTCTGGCTTCCTGCGGCGGAGTTGGCATTTACTTTGGTTACTTGCATTGAAATTTGGCATTTTCCAGATATACTTTGTGTAATTTTGCTTCCAAGATGTGCTGCCGCCCCTAAAGTAGTCCCCATCATCACCGTGCTTGCAAGCTCAAACAATGCATTGAACCCCAAAGCGGAACAGTCGTGGTCTGTGTTCAGTGGCCGGATGTTGTTTCGGTGCAAGTGCTAATGAGTAGAAATCCAAGCTGCATATCACATGTCAGTCATTGTAGCTAAACTAGGGAACATACATTAATCATATATCCTTTTATCTGAAATGTAGGAACATCAGTAATGATCTGAAAAGTGTCAGTACATCGAAAATGCACTAAATTTTATTATTAAGTTATTATTGAGAAAAAAAACTGCAGGCCATGTAAACCTGCTAATTTCTCTAAAAGGCGCAACCATTTTTCGTGTGTGTGTGTGTGTGTGTGTGTGTGTGTGTGTGTGTGTGTGTGTGTGTGTGTGTGTGTGTGTGTGTGTGTGTGTGTGTGTGTGTGTGTGTGTGTGTGTGTGTGTGTGTGTGTGTGTGTGTGTGTGTGTGTGTGTGTGTGTGTGTGTGTGTGTGTGTGTGTGTGTGTGTGTGTGTGTGTGTGTGTTGCAGCCTGGGAACTAATAATTACACATGAAGGGGTCCCTTAGCAGCAGGTTGGGAGCCCTAAGGGGCCAGTGCTGGGGCTGGTGGGACAGGGGAAACAGATTAGGGGGGTCTCGGGGCACCGATAGATGGCTAGATGAACCAGCAGGGGCCCCTTTCTTTTATTCATTCTCCCACTGGACCCCTCCACAGGTCCTGGACATGAGGCCCGCTCACATAAGGCCGGGACTGTTTTTTAAGTCAGTTATTGAACATTTTATTGTAATAATAGTTATTATGAAGCATATGATACACGGACAGTTTAGGATTTCAAGTGTTTGAATGGTTTTAAATTCAATTATTGGGTTAAGTTAGCCAATCTCTGCACATATGGTGCTACAGTGGGGCAAAAAAGTATTTAGTCAGCCACCAATTGTGCAAGTTCCCCCATTTAAAAAGATGAGAGAGGCCTTTCATTTTTATCATAGGTATACCTCAACTATGAGAGACAGAATGAGAAAAAACAATCCAGGAAATCACATTGTAGGATTTTTAATGAATTTATTGATAAATTCCTCTGTAAAATAAGTATTTGGTCACCTACAAACAAGCAAGATTTCTGGCTCTCACAGACCTGTAACTTCTTCTTTAAGAGGCTCCTCTGTCCTCCACTCGTTACCTGTATTAATGGCACCTTTTTGAACTCGTTATCAGTATAAAAGACACCTGTCCACAACCTCAAACAGTCATACTCCAAACTCCACTATGGCCAAGACCAAAGAGCTGTCAAAGGAGACCAGAGACAAAATTGTAGACCTGCACCAGGCTGGGAAAACTGAATCTGCAATAGGTAAGCAGCTTGGTGTGAAGAAATCAACTGTGGGAGCAATTATTAGAAAATGGAAGACATACAAGACCACTGCTAATCTCCCTCGATCTGGGGCTCCACGTAAGATCTCACCCCGTGGGGTCAAAATGATCACAAGAACGGTGAGCAAAAGTCCCAGAACCACACGGGGGGACCTAGTGAATGACCTGCAGAGAGCTGGGACCAAAGTAACAGAGGCTACCATCAGTAACACACTACGCCGCCAGGGACTTAAATCCTGCAGTTCCAGACGTGTCCCCCTGCTTAAGCCAGTACATGTCCAGGCCCGTCTGAAGTTTGCTAGAGGGCATTTGGATGATCCAGAAGAGGATTGGGAGAATGTCATATGGTCAGATGAAACCAAAATAGAACTTTTTGGTAAAAACTCAACTCGTCGTGTTTGGAGGAGAAAGAATGCAGAGTTGCATCCAAAGAACACCATACCTACTGTGAAGCATGGGGTTGGGAACATCATGCTTTGGGGCTGTTTTTCTGCAAAGGGACCAGGACGACTGATCCGTGTAAAGGAAAGAATGAATGGGGCCATGTATCGTGAGATTTTGAGTGAAAACCTCCTTCCATCAGCAAGGGCACTGAAGATGAAGCGTGGCTGGGTCTTTCAGCATGACAATGATCCCAAACACACCGCCAGGGCAACGAAGGAGTGGCTCCGTAAGAAGCATTTCAAGGTCCTGGAGTGGCCTAGCCAGTCTCCAGATCTCAACCCCATAGAAAATCTTTGGAGGGAGTTGAAAGTCCGTGTTGCCCAGCGACAGCCCCAAAACATCACTGCTTTAGAGGAGATCTGCATGGAGGAATGGGCCAAAATACCAGCAACAGTGTGTGAAAACCTTGTGAAGACTTACAGAAAACGTTTGACCTCTGTCATTGCCAACAAAGGGTATATAACAAAGTATTGAGATGAACTTTTGTTATTGACCAAATACTTATTTTCCACAATAATTTGAAATAAATTCATTAAAAATCCTACAATGTGATTTCCTGGATTTTTTCTCATTCTGTCTCTCATAGTTGAGGTATACCTATGATAAAAATTACAGGCCTCTCTCATCTTTTTAAATGGGAGAACTTGCACAATTGGTGGCTGACTAAATACTTTTTTGCCCCACTGTATATGCAACTGTGTTTGCATCATATAAGTCCGGTAAGATACGAGTGTATCATCTTAATGAGGTGTGTGTGTGTGTGTGTGTGTGTGTGTGTGTGTGTGTGTGTGTGTGTGTGTGTGTGTGTGTGTGTGTGTGTGTGTGTGTGTGTGTGTGTGTGTGTGTGTGTGTGTGTGTGTGTGGGTGTGGGTGTGTTTGTGTTTTTCCAGGGGTGATAATCTCATCTCCCGTCTGCAGAGCCCCAGTGAAACACCGCTAAGCCACTTCATTCACTTTGATCCAGTTTTGGGGGGCAGTGTAATTTCCCATAATGCCCTGGATCAATGATTTATTTTCAGTGCTGATGTTATTAGTTGTTTTAAGCCAGTTTTGGGCCCCTATCTAACTGTGTGTTATTGGGGGATCAATATCAGCTCACACAGAGGGTAACATGAACATAGGAACACAAACAGGGAAATGTGTGTGTGCTGTGTGTGTCTGTTTGTGTGTATCTGTTTGTAATTAAGTATTTCAAATGAAATAAAATATTACCAATAACATTAGTTCTGCCTTTTTTGTCCCTGAAGCTAAACTATAAAAACTATGAAAATTAACAGTCACACCAATTTAAAATCCTCCCCTAAACAATTACAGCTCTTATGCATAATTCATCAAATTAATATATAGATTCAGTGTTACCCTATTAAGAAAGGGTTGTTTTTATTAATTATCTTGATTAAGTGGTGGGCTCGAGCAGAGCGGCCTGATTGCAAATGGTCAAATGATTAATACAAGCAATTGTTGGTGTCCTCACTGCTGTTTGAGTGCTAATAGCTCCTCAGTTCAAATGAGTTGAATCTTGATTTAATAACTATATTACAGAACTCTCTGCCATTGAGGAGGAGTACAGCCAGGCTGTGGAGCATTGCTGTATCTCTTGTGTTTGTTGAACACTCTAGTAGATTTGAAATTGGAGGGGGTCAGGGGTTGAATGAATTAAACTAGTTTGAGTATTGTGATCCAACAGGGTGAAACCTGGTTCAAACAGGTGTTTTATAAAAGATTTGTTTCCCTTTGTGTTGCTGTTCGCTTGGCTCACTGTCGAACAACGCGTACACATGACTTATCACTTTCCTGGTGCACTTTAAAGGTGTGTTTGTTCTTATATGTCTGGACCGATGTGAATTATAGAGCTGTCTTCAACTTGAGAGGACTCCCAGAGCCTCAAACGTGTCATTTGGTGAGCAGGGTTGACCTCCTCTCCTCTCTGCAACAAAGACCCACACCCTCGGCTAAATACAGGCCTGTGTGTTTGGCCCAGATGGGTTATTAGACGTCATGACATCATTTCATTAAGGCATTACAACAAAGCACAATGACCTAGTATTGAGTTGATGGATTTAATTTGTGCTGAGTAAATGTTAAGCTTTATTAAATAAGTATTTATTATGATATTTTTTTATTATAATAAATATGGCTTGAAAACCTTGCAGGGTGGAGAAAAGTAAGATATTTGTCACTGAATGTTGCAACCAGCTGCTTTTTATCAGCCATTTATTAGAAATAGATTCATCTTTTGGGCTTCTCTGGATGTGGTTTGGAAGATCATTTAGATTTTTAAATTCAACACAATACAGTGTTAAAATTTATTAAGGAGCCAGAATTGATCTTGCCAAACAAATTTGGGTTAAATAGTTTGGCAGATTTTTCGGGCTTCAACTAATGATTTTCACTATCGAATAATCTACTGATTCCATTCTCTATTAATTGCTTGTTTTGTCCCCAAAATGTCTGAAGACAGTGAAAAATGTTGTAAAAGCTCATCATCCAAATGCTTGTTTTGTACAACAGTAAAAGAGATTAAGGTGAATCAAACACAAGACGAAGAAAAGCTGTAAATCATGACAAACTATTTGGTATCTTTACAATAAAAACATTAAAAAGTTTTTAAAAATTCAAAGAAATAGCCTACTTATTGATTGATGGCCTTTTATATATCTTTGAGTGATTGGTCATTCCAGTTCTGCATGCAATAGTTGTTGCACACGACTCATGAGACTTCGTTATCTTAGACTTGAGGGATGATTCTCTAAGATTAGACATGTCAATTCCCTCTTGACACCTTCCTGACAGCGACCTTGTGTTCATTACTGACCAGTAGCCTTGTCTCTCATTTACCTGACTTTCTTTTGAACTAAGCCCAAGCTGCAGGGCTAACACGCTCGTGTGGAAGGCCAGAGCCTAAAATCACCACCTGACCCTCTGCCAAAGCTCAACCAGGTAGTCATTACTGGAAAGGCCTTCAAGTTTTTCACCCTTTTGAAGTGTGTCAGTACTTAGAGAGATAACAATGCCAGTGCCCTTTAACCTTGGCGGGCTCTTCTTTTGTGTGTGAGTGTTGTGTGTGTGGACTCCATTTGGCTGACCAATCTTGAAAGTTGCACAGTGGTCTAGTTACAGCCAGGCGATGAGGCATGGCATTGAGTAGTTTCAATTGAGACCAAACTAAGCCTATATGCAAACAAAACCCAAGGAATTAGGGGAACTAAGCTGGCCTGTTCACAGTAACTCCTCGGCCAACGCTGAACCACAGAAGAAGAGAGAGTGATGGAGAGGAGGGAGGGAGTGAATGAGCGAGGCTCTCTGAGTTCTCATGAAGGGCCTGTTCTTTTAATTGTGTTGAACGAAACAACAGGGGCTAAGTAATGGGGTTTTAAAGCGAAGCACATTTGGATA
Source organism: Eleginops maclovinus (assembly GCF_036324505.1). Classification (NCBI taxonomy): domain Eukaryota; kingdom Metazoa; phylum Chordata; class Actinopteri; order Perciformes; family Eleginopidae; genus Eleginops; species Eleginops maclovinus. The sequence continues at coordinate 12,840,099 of NC_086366.1, read as the reverse complement.
TATTGTGTAACGCCCTGTGTGGGTGTGAGCTGGGGAGAGAGAGGGAGAGAGACACCGAGGGCGAGTAGGCGGTATTGTACGGCAAGAACAAAAGGCGAAAGTTGGCAAACGGAGGCACCCACTGAAAAGCCTGGAACCAAACTGGCCGGCTAATTACTGACATGCATTGTCAAGGAGCAGGAAACACAACAAAACCAGGATAAAGATTAATTTTTTACCTCATCCTCCTCGCTGTCACACACAGAAACAAATCCTTTAAATTGAAAAAGAAAAATAAAACGAGGCAAGCAGATAGAGGTAGAGGGATCACAGGGATAAAGCTATGGGAGTATAACAGCACAAAGCGGTGCGAGTAAAGCTTCCTTTATTCTGTCAATCCTCCTCTCAAACACACGCTAAAGACTCATCTTTACGTTTCTGAGCTGTCTCCTCTCAGCCTCTAAGAAAAGTAAAGAGTGTGTGGAGAGGACTGTTTATGAAATGAAAAGGAAAATAAATAGGCCAGGAGTGCATGTAAAGTTGCTGCCAGTGTTCGTATTTTTAGGTTGGTTATGAAAGAAGTGGCAAAGGTTGCACAAAGGTTTAGTATGCAGTTAGGAAACACAGAGGTCAAGATCTAGAGTGGGTTGAAATGCAGCAATATGTTGTAGAATTGCAAAGAAGGATAAATAGAGGAAAGGTGGGAATGAGTGGTAGGATTATTAATATTGTTGTCTTCTGGAGAGTGCTAACATCCTCTGACAAGTTTGTTCTGCATCCAGCTCTCCAGACTTTGGCCTGTCGTTTTTCTCCTTCTTTGCTCCTGTTTTCTTTTCTCTGTTCCATTTTGACTGGCGTTGTTTAAAAATCACATGTCCTCGAACTATACCAGAGTGGTTTTCTTTCCCCCCTGTTTTTACCATGGAGGTTTCATAGCCGTACATCGGCGATTTAGAGATGAAAGGGATGAAATCATCCCGATTCCTGCCCTGCCACTGAACCGCTCAAACTCCCTGACAAAGCTGTCAGACTCCATTTTGGCACCAACTGCCAGAGTAAACTTGCTCTGCCATTTACAATCAACAAGAGGCAGCGCGAAGTCCTGCTCCAGCCCATGTCAGAAACCTCCAACTGTTCCCATTTCAGAAGCATTAAAGTCTGTTTTTTTCTCTTCACAGTATGTCTGTCTGCTTATATTTCTGCCTTTCCTCCTTCTTTTCTGTCTCAGCTGTGTGTCCTGAATCCACACATAAATGCACTGTATGGATTTTTAATTACTGTGAGGAGGTTGATTTGAAAGTCTTGGTACTAATTGTTTTGTTTTTTTCTTTATGTGAATAGCTTACTTGCCAATTAACTCTTGGATGATAGACATATACTATACCACCCCTGGTAAGACAGCTGCAAGTGAAGGAAGATCTTATAATAGTGCTCATCTTAATGGTATAGGAAAGCTGTATATTCATTTGTGTTTTTGTCCTATATCTTGGAAAAATGTCAGTTCATTGTGGTGTGCTACCTCTTGTAGTCCAGAGTTACTGGATGTAAAGCTCTTCATTAAAAAACTGTTGTGAATTTATTTAAAAACTAAGACAATAACTACCAGGTTTTTATCAATTTAAATAATTGTAACCATCCAAATGAAGAGGGCATGCTTTTATTTTTACTCTTGACCCAAGCATAGACTGTATCTTAACTTTGCAGACTGTAGAATAATATGTATGTCACTGTCCACTGAGGGAGGTTTGCGAGGGACAGCACACATATATTGCCCAGATAAGAGAGGCAGAAATTGAGGGAGGGGGAGAGAGGGATGATGCTTGGCTTCTCTCCAGCTGTGGTGCTCCTGTTGTGAGAGAGGAAGAGTTTCCATTCTCTGGCTGGGCTTTCATGTAGAGACGCCCAGTCGAGAAGGAAAGAGAGAGATCCACAGAGGTGAGAGGATGCGATGAAATGTTTAGGAGAAAATATTTCAGGCCTGCTCCAGGTTTAGAGTCGGTGTTTGAAATAGAGCCGCAGCGATTGATCGGTCAATTGGAAATTAATCGGCCACTGCTTTGATATTTGGACATTCGTTCAGGCTGATTTGTACCTTTCGTGTCAAACATGATTGTGCATTAATATTTGGGTTTAGGACTGTCGGTCGTACAAATTCAGACATTTGGCGTCAATGTGCAATCTTTTTTTTCCCGTTTTGGACCTTTTACAAACAAAATGATTAATCAATTAATCATGACAGTATTGGAAAATCAATAATGAAAGCAAACACTAGATACAGCTGCTACTGTGGATTATTTTAATAGTAAATAACTAAATGTTCCAGCCTGGCCTTTGTAAAATGAATCGGAGCCCTTCATTGCAGTGATTTAATGTGTGAAACTTTACCTCAGGTAATGATTTCCGCTGGAGTAAAAGAGTTGTTCTAAGTTGCAAGTCCACCACTAATGCAATCACATCACAGCTCTACTAGTACTGTCTGAATGGAGTGTGTGTTTGGATCACTGACGGCGTGTGTTTGTGCACCTGCACCACAGTCGCTTTCATTGCTTTGAAATAAAATGCTTTTATTAACTTGATTATTTTCCCATTATCCCACTGAAACGGACACCTCAGTGTTACAAAGAGCCGATTCTGCACCTGTCCCGTTTATCCCGCCTCGCTCTGCCCAGCCCGTCCCGTCAGCTCGGCCGGGCTCAGCGTGGCCCAGCTCGGCTTGGAATGAAACGGCGCGTCCATAATCTCTGTGCCGGCATGTTAATTTTCAAGTCAAAGGGGCAGCTCCCTTTTCATCACGGCGGAGGCTGTGGAATATTCAGCGCGCTGCAGATGTTCATGAATAATGTCTGTGGCCAAACCCCTGGCTGAGGCTGGGGGAGGAGGGATGGAGGGATGAGGGAGAGGAGGAGGGAAGGGGGTAGTGGGGGAGGTAGTGAGGCCAGATGAATTACACGTAGGGGGGATCTGACAGGCGGCGTGGAGCTTTGTGATCATTCCAAAGTTCTAATAATCTCTCTCACCTTCTCCATCTCCCCAGTAATGAAAGAGAATAGGTGATTGCACCCCGGGCTATGTTCCCCGCGTAATGACTCCTCCAAAGGCACAGAGCCGCCAAAGAAAAATGAACTTTGAATGAGCGGCGAATTGGCTCTGACAGAGTGATAGACCGTGACACAGATTCTGTAGCAAAACAGACGTAGCGCTAATTGATTATCAATATTTTAAGCAAAGTGATGAAAATAAGCATTAAGAGATAAGAAGGAGAGAAAGGGGCGCACAACACTACCTTTGAGGGGGGCTGTCATTTTTCCAATCTCCCTCTCTCTTTATACCCCTTAAGCTTCTGCTCCTATTGCGGCCAGGCTGTCTCCCCCATTTCCATCTCCCTGGTGCCACTCTCAGCCTGCCCTCTGCCTTTCTCATGCATACTGTCTTTCTGTTTTCCTTCATCACGTCTCATGAGCTGACATTTGTAGCGTTAATTGCCAAATATGTCCCTGAACTTGTATTAAATTTGTAACACTTTGCTTTATTAATTTTTCCGCTCCACCTGCATTTCATGATCTTACAGAAGGTTGTTATCAGACCCAGCGTTAGTCAACCTGTCCCTCACAGGTTCTACCTTTTGGAGTTCAATAATTAAAAATGTTTTCTTTATGAGAGAAAATAAATCAAACACTTTATTCAAACACATTGTCGGCAAGAGAAAATTAATACAGTCTTTAAGAGAAGTATTACATGCACATGAACACATACATACTTACACCAAAAGAGCAGGCAGGGACCACCAAGTCTGTGTGTCCATTCTGCAGTGTGTGTTTGTTCCTGTAATGTGGTCAGTTGTGCTGAGCCCTATTGACGCTGCCAGGGTCCCGGCTCTCCTGCTTTTCTTTTCTAAGTGGCCGCCCTCCTGAACCTTCTTGTGTCAGCCCTGCGATTAGCGGCTCCAGTTTACCTTTCATGTGCGGGGGTCCTGCTAGACTTAGCCCCATCTCCCCCACCCACACCGCCGCCAACACTACTACACACACATGAGACGCTCACTCAGTGGTGTGCCATCACAATGGCACCCAGCAGGCTTTCAGCGGGGGAACCACAGCCTATTCTCCACCATTCAACAACACGCTCAAGTGCGTTCACTCTGAAATAGATGAGAAGATACACACACACACAAACACACACAAGGCAAAATATTTTTGCACTGAAATCACAGCACATGTTAAATTCAGTCTTACCAACATCACACAGTTTGATCCTACTTATTGTGGCGTGACTTTTCTGGAAAATAAGGACGCATATGCAACCTTCCTGTTGAATTTCGGAATTGTTCGAGGAAATATGACCAGGTTATCAGCATTAATGGTACTCAGTAGCTTCAAATATTTAAATCACTCAACTTTTTATTTGAACTAATCCAATAACTGTTTTTCTGAATTGTATACATTTCATTCGTGAAAGGCAAGTACCTGCTAACATGTAATAATAGTAATAATGCAGTTTTATTTATATTGCACTTTTCATATAGCAGATGCAGCTCAAAGTGCTTTACAAAAGAGCCGACATAACAAAATAAAACCAACAACCAGAAATTCCCCTCAGATCAGATGTTAAGACCTATTCTGAAAACATGCAGCATAGCCAGACAAAATAGTGTTCAAACAGGTAAAGACACAAGGAGGTAAAACGTATGATGATAAAAACAATCAAATAGATAATGATTCCTCTCAGAAAAATGGAAATATCTTCTCTAACTTCCCAACCTCAAACACACATTTTGTAAGCATTTGGCTTAATCTGCCATCGTCCTCTTAGTCGTAATGTTACACACTTATGGAGGGACTACGGTAAGTTTAGTGATGGGTGTCTATTTGTTGCAGAAGCTAAAAGTCCAAGCTCCAAAATTTCCAGAGGTACTGCTGGTGCTGGCATGCGCCCACCCCTAAATAAAAACCATGTATCAGGGCTATGGTGATAGCATATCCGGGGGGATGGCTGCATTTTATCACATGAATGATGAGAATGTAAGAATGTAAGCACGATTACTTTGGGCATGTAATGCATTGCCTGATAAGTTACAGCTGATCCATGTAGTGTTGGATGAAAGGCTACACTGAACTATAATCCGGTCCTGTACAGGAGACATATATGGTGGGACCACTGGAGCACCTTAATGGAGAAAAGCCGGCTTAACTCTCCCTGTGCAGAGGCTAAGCAGCTGGTGCGTACTTCACTCTCCAGAGTTCCACCGTATGATATGAAGCAACAGAGGGTTCAACATCAGAGACAACTGGGGGAGAGAACTCAAATTTGGTGATTGCCATCAAATGTGATTTAGGAAAGGCCTTTTGAAGGGTGTGTGACGTAATGATTTTAAGTTATAACACTTCTGGCTTTAGTCCCTGTGCCTTTCAGTCAAAACATGTTCAAGCTGCTCACGCCTTTGCCCATGTGTGCCCATCTCTTTATATGGCTAAGTATTATTTTCAGAAGTTTTCCAAAACAATGCAACATGAACATGTTCTCCAGGATTGGTTAAAATCATTCCACATTAAAAACAAGGCCTTTATAAATGTCTCCAGACAACCATTTATGAATTATGTTTGTATTGCCTTCCCAAAATAAGAGTCTCAAGATACAGCCATTTGCTGTTTGGGGGAAATAAAACAAAGGATATACCTATGAAACGTTAGTGGCATGTAAGGCCAAACACAGGCTACAAGAGATTCTGTCTGTAAATATTGTAGTTTGAGCATGTAGCATATTGCAGCCTGTAAAGGTTTACAAAAATGGAAAAGCATGCAAAGAAAAAGAGTCAAAGAAAAAGATAACAGAGGAGATGAGAAGGACATATAGGAGAGAGGCATTGGAAAGGGACGGTGGCATGTGGAGACATGACAGGGTTGAAGTTGAGGGTGAGATGTCATTCAGAGGCCCCAGGATGCTTAATATTTTACCGTGTGATCCCTGCATTATGGATTTGGTCTGATTGCCCTCTGAAGACCTCTGTTATGCACTTACCCACTCTTCTCAGTGAAGTTCTCTCGACAGAACTTTTGTATTTATCTAAAAGACATCCCGACACTCCCAATACACGATTAGATGTAATGTTTGAAGGTCTACTGTAAAGGCAAGAGCATTGACAATTTACATATGATATTTTCCCAGTGAGGTTCAAGGTTGCACTCTGTGTGACCCGGTGGCTGTTTAATAGAGGCTTTGTTGTTTGCTCTGCCCCTCAGGCTTTGGTGTGTGTGTGTGTGTGTGTGTGTGTGTGTGTGTGTGTGTGTGTGTGTGTGTGTGTGTGTGTGTGTGTGTGTGTGTGTGTGTGTGTGTGTGTGTGTGTGTGTGTGTGTGTGTGTGTGTGTGTGTGTGTGTGTGTGTGTGTGTGTGTGTGTGTGTGTGTGTGTGTGTGTGTGAGGTGCTCTTGTGCCATATGTGAATATTTTGACATCCGTGTGTGTTCCTCAGGTGTGTTTATATGTGCATCTGTGTGTGCAGCCCATGGCTGTGCATGGTCCTCAGAGTCACCTCCCTCTCTGATCTTCCTGACCGCTGGAGGCCCCTGCTCCTTCAAACCGGGGTCCGGGGCTTCCACCTCTCAGGGGAAACACTTTTGCCCTTGAGTCTAAAGGGGAGGTTGGGGTGCTGGGGCCGAGCCACCCACATGCATGGTGAAGACCCCACTTTTCAGCACCTTATTACCCCACATGAAACCTGTTCTCAACCCCAGACCTCCTGTGTAGGGTTTTGCCCAAAGGAGGTAACACCCAGACCCCAGTGTGTTGTAGGGGAGAGTTGTGTAGCGCATAAGGCTTTGGTACGTTGAGCTAAGGGTTATTATAATAATTTCCTTATTGTTCACTGTCACTGCAAACTTATTTAAATATTTTTATAAATCAATCAACTCAAATTGGATTGTTACACACAGGACAATATGACACTCGAAGGGTTTTCCTTTCAAAGTCAAGTATTTGACTAATTGGTCATTATGTATTTTAGTCTACCAAGACATTTTCAGCCAGTTAGTTGTTAGTTGTTAGCCACTACTTTTAGAAAATGGAGTCACATCTAGGCAATCACAAACATATGACAAATGACAGTTGAGAACCCCAAGACCTATTATCATGATAAACCAAAGCAGAGAATTGTGTAGTTAGGGTTAGCCCTAACCCTAACCCTTGATGGACCAATTGTTTTGCCACTAAAATAGATCCAACCACATTCGTCTGTGGTAGTAAAAATATAAAGCAACTCCATGATTAATTGTAGACATATATATTTTTTTAAACTAAAAGAAATGTTAACTACAGACGCCGTTCGGATATAATTAAGGCGAAAGAAGAAACAGGTTTGGGCCTTGTGACCTTATAGCTATGGAAACACACAAGAAGTGATGTAGAAGTTTTCATCCAATCTACGGTTCATTAGCCTTTCTGAGATATACTGTATAAAAAAAACACAATTGAATTGTATAAGTCTGTAGTTTGCATAAAAGACGAGCTCCGGTCTGGGAGCCCTCCTGTTTTTCCTATAAATAAGACACATGTTTTCGTAATTTCTCACTACTTTGAGTTTGACAGATGCAATCTCAGCATGATCACTCAGAAGGAAAATACAAACATGGAGCCCAGGTGTCGGGAGTCAAGAGGCTGTTTTAAAAATTAATAGAACAAATGTTGCATAAGCAGGCTGCAGAGTGTTGGATGTTATTTCTGCTACAGCGAGTATAGATAGGTAAGTCTCATTTATACCCACATTGAAACAGATGATTCAAACTGTCCCTCGGACTTCATATATAGCATTATGTGTTTTGTTCTGCCACAACACTGTGTCAGCATGCAGTTCTAGCAACTTGCATCTGGCTCTTTCATTTAGGCAATCATTCCTCTCCGAAGCATCCATAACACCACAGGAGTACAGGCCCTAATTGATGCACCCCCCAGCATCAGAATATAGCCATGAAACAGAACAAAAGCTTTTCAGACGATTGGCAATGAATAATTAATTGATTTTGTAAGATATCTCTCTCTAATTGTTTAGTTTGTAAATATTTCATGGCTTGTCGTTAAATCTGCCTGATGACAGATGCAGAGGGCAGCCTGCGATAAAGATCATTCATGTTCAGGTCTACCGTCTTTCTGCCCGAAGGAATTCACCGTTATGGCTGAGACACACTGATTAAATTTACTTTTGCCAACACTTTCTTTTTTTTTGGTCAGGAGACTTTCTAAAGGACCAACACATTAACTGCTACTGTAATTTAGGATTGCCCTTGAAGGGTTTTATGTATTTATACTGCTTAATATTTAAATAACTTGATGTTATATCTCTTCATGTCTGCCCATCCAATCAGCTTGCAGGGACACTTGTGATATGTCTCGTGTCAAGTTATACTTTACAGCTACAAGGTCTGGAGGAGCCAGTTTTAATGGAGGGTCCTCTACCAACACACAGGCACCTGCTTTTAAACACACACATAAAAGCAAGGCCTGGCTGGAGCCTCCCGCTTGGGATGTCTGTGTGCTGTGCCACCTAGTGGCTGCTTGGGATGCTGCTTCTTCCAGTGATCAGTGTAACCTCCACACCTGCTGTACATTTCAAAACACAGTATGATCACACGTGCTCCATATGATGCTGTTGCTTTCTGTCTTAAGGTTAAACTTTTTTAACTTCAAAAAGCTGAAGCAGACAACCTTAAAATGCTGGTCAGATCAGAAGAGCAGTTATCAGTCAGAAGCCTTTGTATTTATTGGGTACTTTTTAACTAACTCACATTTGCAACTACACTTTGTCTCTTTAAACTTCGTTCCTGTGCTCAGTCTTACATTTACAAAATCATTCACCTCAAATAACTACGTGTAATTTGACATTTCCAGCTTTGTTTTCAGACCCAGGAAAACTTGTCTGATTTAAGTCCATTGCTGTCTGGTCAGGGATCTGTTAATCCCCAAACTGGCTTTATTTTGGGTTGCTTATGTTTTGACCTGTATATTCGGAGTTACTGTACATGCTGAGTAATTTATTTATGATATGTTAATAATCAAATAATGTATCAGTTATTAAACTTCAACATTAGTCATGACAAACTCAGCATGGTCTTGCTCCTCATTTGTACAGTTGCATTCCCTTAACATTGCGATATCGTTGCTGCTGCAATGTTTTGTTCGGCACGACTCTTTAGTTGTCACTCTGTCTGCCCAGCAGTTTCCTGTCTCTCTTTGCACCTGTCTGTCTTTCTTGCCTTCTGTCAGGCCTGTTGTATGTCAGTTAGTGTGGCTTCCTGTCTCTCCTCCAGCCCCATTGTGTTCTTATGTTTCTTTGTCTCGTCTTTCTACCTGTCAGGGCCGTTATTCGTCAGTGAGCTTACAGGTCTGTTTGTCTGTCCGCCTGTCCTCCAACCTGTCTATCTCTTATTTATTTATTTATTGTCTTGTATGTCTCTGTGGTATTCAGTGTTGGTCGGAGGCCTGGCTGTTGAGCTTCACTGTAAAGTGCTCGGCTGATTGGAAGGGACATTTTTCCAATGGCGCTGCGCTGCCTCTAATATTCTGTTTGTCGTTGGGTGTGAGGCTGATTTATCGCGCCTCCTCTCCTGCTGACATTCAGATTCACTTTGATTGGCGGCTGCACTGGAATGACACCCACCACTACACCGCTAACATTGCTGCCACTCTCACACACACATTCACAAACACAGTCAAATGTGATGCGATGCACACTCAGTCAGGTAAACAGTGGATATGAATATGCCTATTACGCCAACTCAAACCCACATTTATACAGGAAGACATGCACTTGCATACATATACTCACTCATAAACTCTCACAAACACACACAGACTAAGTGGATAACTGTTGCGCTGACCTCTGTCTTCAGCGTTGCTTGTTTGTAAGTGTTGTATTGAGTTTATTGAGCAACGTGGGCAGACTGCTGCTCTTCAGTTGTTCTCTCACCCCACGAACTCTATAATATGGTACCCTTTCTAATACTAACTGTACTCGGCCTAAGGCCCGAGCTACCACACTGTGCTGAATAACATCTCTCTCCTTCTTTTTCTCACCCTCTGTCCCTCCCTTCTCCCCCTCCAATCTGTCCTTAATAACTCTATAACTCACCTCAGCCTTAGATTTAATTGCTTATCTGTGTGTAAACGTATTAACCCTCTGCTGTATCTGTTTTGCCGCCGTCCCGGGGGCCCGACAAGCCTCTCTGACTGCCGTGCCTTACATCCAATGAATAGTCCTTCTCTGAGTGGTAATAGGGAATCAGCATCGTAGCAGCAAGCATTGGCGGCGTGTAAGAGATAAATCAGATTGGGGGTCTTGCTTTTCCAGTTTATTGAATCTAAATTGCGTGCGCGCTTGGCCCCCGCCGGCCCTACACGGCCCATCCATCTCCCGGCTGATAATGGAGCGGGCCCGATTCCACCTGGTGGGAGCATTATTACATTTCCCCTCTAACGAGACCCAGCTAATCCTGCCAAGGGAGGACAACAGGAGAAAAAAGAAAGGAGGGAAGAAGAGAATAGGAGAGGAGAGTGAAGGAGGGTGTTGGGGGAGAAGAGGAAGAAAGGAAAAATGGAGGAGAAAGAGAGATAGAAAGGGGGATTCTGTAAAAAAAAAAAAAGAAGAATTGCAAGCATCCTGGCAGCCTGCCTCCTCCTCCCACTCTCCATCTTTCGTTCTTTCTCACTTTCTTCCTCTCTGTTGCTGTGTATAAAACATCTTCTAGCGCCATCAGAGCTACATGGCCCCTGGGCCCCTGAGCTGCAATTAACACTCATAATCACAATGCGATTTCACTGACGCTCGCCGCCCCTTCCTGCTGCCATCCCTCCTCTTTCCCTCCACCCCTGCAGCCAAGACTGAACGAAGTCTAAATGAAGTGAAAGGCCTCTCCTCTCCCAACACCCGGACGTTTATTACCCGCTTTAATAAAAGTCCATCACAGAATTATCCTACAATGAACTGGAGCCACTTAGTTGCCAAGAAATATACTTCCAATAAGCATCCTCTGCACACATCCATGCCTATATTTCTAAATAGGCACAGGAGTGAGGCTTAATTCTGTTTTACATGTAACTGTAATGTTAACAGGCTTTTCATGATAGTGCAGCTAAGTGTGTTGCTGTAATGTATTGTTTTGTAGTTTATCTTTTTTTTTAAAGCAGAGCTCTTTATTGATGTAATTAAATCGTATCCCAGGCTCAGCGCTCAGGCCTACTTTCATTGTTTTGAGGGGGCAGGAGCCCCGTGAGGCAGCGCGCTGATGAGAGATGGATAAACAGTTTGATTTGCTGCTATCGCCCCCAGGCACAGTGTACTGGAGAGATGAGCAAGAGAAGGAAGAGAAAGCATAAAAAAGACAGGGAGGGGTGGGAGAGGGCAAAACAGAAGGAGAGAAGAGACAGCGAGAGGATAAGAGAACCTGTTGGGGGAGGGATGAAGGGATAGAGGTGGAGGATAAACATGCAAACAAAAAGAGGCGACAAATCACTCCTGTTGTTCGTGTTTGCATGTTTGTGTGCACGGCAGGCAAGGCTTTTTCTCTTATTTCTGCTTGTTTGTCTGTTTCCCCTCGCTGTCAGTTCTTCCTTTTTCCTACATGGCCCCCATCTATCTGCCCATCTCCTTTCCCTTTTTTCCCTCCTCTTTTCTCTCCTGTTTCCCTCCCCACTGCATCACACCACCAATACTGCTTCTTTTCCTACCTGCCTCCCTGTAGCCCCGAGCAAAGAGGTAACTGAAGAACACAGAGAGTAGTTCACTTACAAACACAGGTGCACACACACACACACACACACACACAAATACACATCTGTGCACACAAACAAGAAAAAGTCATGTATGTATTTGCAAAGAGATGCAGCCCACGGTTTAAGTTTGAGGTACACACACGCTTACTAAGTTATGACTAATTAACTAAGAGAAACAGATTGGTTGCTGTTGATTTGGTTAAACATGGTCCCCCCCACACACTCGCACACACACACACACACACACTAGCTGAGGGAGGTAGAGGAAGGTTCAGTCATCCATGTAGAGTCATTGTTAGCAAAGATGCGTAACCTCCAGACTTAACCAGCCGTAACAGCAGTGTGACGGTTCTTTGTCTACGCCAATTACTGAACAAAAACAGCAGCGCAGTCACAGAGAGACGAGCACAACCCCTGGCCTCCTGCATCCAAACACACAAACACACACACAGACACACACACACACACACACACACACACACAAGCAACCTGTGCATGTGTTGTATTTTTATGTTAGTTATTAGCTTGCAATGCAAAGTCTAGCATACAATCAGGCACGTAACGAGGAGCGTGCACAAAACACACATGCAGGCATCTCAAGTGGTGCAATAAACCATATTCGGACACCCACAGCTGTGCCCTAACACAAACATTCTGTAAGCACTGCCAAACACTTACACCCACTCCTATATTGTATTAACTTCCCCAAAACAGTGCAGAGCTTTCGTTCTCTTCCTCTCTCTTCTGCTCGCTCTCTTCTTCTATTTCTCTCCTTTTTTTTTCTTCTCAAAGTTTAAACTCATTAAGTGTAATGATATTGGAGACTCAATTTTACATAGCTCACTCATCAACCAAGTGAGATAGCAATAAAGGCGAATGGCTCCGCCGAGGCCTTAACACTGCAAAATAAATGATGCGCCGCAACGGAAATGTAATTAATTTAGAGGCAGTATTGATAGTCCTGCCATACACAGCATTATATTTTTTAATGTGGCTTAACATCTTGATTATTCAGGGGGAAAGGCGGAGGAAAAGGGAGCCGAGACAACACGGCTCACGATGAGAGATGCTTAAAATGCCCTGACGAGTGTTTACTCCCGCAGCCTCACTTTCTCTTAAGCTTTTCATTATGCTGAGACGATAAACACCTCTCAGGAAGACTCGCTCGCTTTTACAGGGGTATAAAGGGAAAAGCAGAGAAGGAAGTTGCCTGCTAGATAAAGAAGAAAAAGACATGATTCATATTTTTTTAGATTTTTACGCTTCATGTTTATCCAATGGTGTGTTCCCTAGTAGCTTCCTTCAAGTAAAAAACACAACATTTTCCACAGAAACAAACTTTGTACTTTGTGCATACACATGTTCTCAAATGTAAATACTTTTTCTGTATTTCAGTTGTTTTTATTTTATTTTCGGTACTATATAAAATCACATATCAGAATTGATTCCTTACTATCTAATTTAATTGATCTAAAAATGCTATACATTTCTACATAATTAAATCACTATGATGTTCCTAAAGTGATGCTTTGCTGATAACACTGTGGTCTTTCATTTCAGCTAAGACAGATGAGGTGCTGAAGGCCAAAGTAGCCAAGAGAGAGGAGGAGGCCCGGAAGAAGCTAGAGGACGGTGAGTGTGTGCACAAAACATCACACACAGACTGTTATAATAAGAGCAATATTTTGGATATTTTGAAAGGTAACAGTTGAAACAAATAGAGTTAGCAAGTTAGCTTTATTTTAGGTTTTGTGTGCCATCAAATTGTCAATAATATAACCTTATATAATGAAGTAGCGGCTCAAAATACAAACAATGCACAACTTCTGCTTAAAATAAGCTGGGATATGTTTTTCAAGCTTGAGTGCAACAACAATATATTATTAAATGTTACTAAGAAACCCTGACAACACTCATGTTTCTCATTTAAGGTAGTTATGTAGTCCATGCCCTTTCTGCATATCGGTGATTTTAACTCCATCTGTAATTTGCTAAACATGAACTTAGAGATGCTGCTTACACTCCTTAGTTTTTATTAAGACAGCTGCAATTGATATAAAAATGAATTGGTGCAAACGTGCCTAGCATTGCAGGCAGTAAATATATCCTGCCAACCTGAAGCCCCCCATTGCCACAAATATAGTACCTACAGAATTACACACACACACATACACACAAAGACTTTCTCCATACACATTAAAATAAAGTCAAGAGTAATTTGCAGTGGATATGGTCGCAATAATAAAGGTAAGTAATGACTCTGGTCCATGCTCTGACCCAAGCATGACATCAATGAGAATATCAAATGTGTGATCAAACACACTGTGTGTATGTACATGCACACTCACAGGCATGTGTAGTAGCATCATTTGTTCTGGTGTGTGTGTTTTTATATCGCTGGATTCTCTGTCCACTCTTTTCTCTAATTGTTTTTGTGTGTGTATCGAGCAGTGTGACCTTTAAAGTTAGCTGACCTTTTAGACAAATGAATGTCCAGCCATCAGAAACTAATTAGCCTGCACTCCTGCTTTGGTCCCTGCGTTCTGGGAAGAATGTATCCCCTCCTTCTCTCTATTTGACCCCGTTTCTTCTTTCAGCCTCTCTCCACCATTCTTACATTTACACTACTTATTTTTCTTGGTCTTATTGCTGTGCCTCGTCTATTGTTCTCATCAACCGTTTCCAACTCTCCTGCCCTTCTCTCTGGGTCTTTTCTTCTCCTGCTTCTCTCTTCTCCGTGTGGAAGCATTGCTAAAGTGGTGACTAAGTGCCTCGCTTTGGGCAATAGCAAGATTCCCAGTCAAAAAGCTTTCTTGAGTTCACACTGTACTGTTGCCTCTTTTTGGATTCAGTTGACTGTTTTGCTCAAAGCTCCCTCATTCCTCACTCCAACTGTTCGAACTGTGTGAAATGAAGTGTTGTGTTTTATTGTGTGGAGTGGTGCTGTACAACATGGTGTGCAGGCGCTGGTCATAAAGACGATCATTCTACTCCTAACCTGCACAGTGATACATGAAGAAAGATAAGATAGGCTCTGTCCTGATGACTGACCCTCTTGGTAATGAGAGAAGTGTTTGGCACGGTACACATTAACAGCCAGCTTCATCCTCTTCTGCCCTTCTGCCCAGCATAACTAAAATGGAGGACTACTGCTGCTGCTAAACAGCACATCATCAGGGGTCTCCTTATTCCCTGCAGGAGCTTTCAGAGGTCAACACAACTAGAGAGTTTACTCTTAAACCGTTAAGTCGACTGAAATGAGAAAACCTTGAAAGAGAACGGAGGGGAGAAGTGAAGAACACTACCACCTACACTCCTTGTTCATAAATAGATTCTCGTCCTAGCCCGGCGATGTGTTTGAGTTAGTTTAGCCCTAATCGAACCACCAAGATCTGATTCATGTGAATGCTCTGATATGCAAGCTATTATTGTAGCGAACTGTAGCTGCATACTGCAAAGCCCTGCGAGAATACAGGGTTTTTTATCAGCAGGGTTTACTGAGAGAGAGAAAGGAGAGGATCAATAACTGACCCTGTGGTCATCAGTTAACAAAGTAGTCTCCACTTAAAAAGAGTATTTGGCTCTCTGGTTAAGGGCAGCCAGATGATGCTAGTGGTTGAAAAAGGAAACAAGTGATATGAAAGAGTGTGTGAATGAGAGGGGAGGATGGTTCCTTTGTTAGTTGCATGCCTTGTTTAGGCTATTAAAGCTGAGAGATGTTGTTTGTGTGCCCAGGAGGCTTTTAGCTAACATAGTGTGTCCAGCTATAATAAGAAGGACTGACTGGCAGTGTTACACAGTCTGTTTGTGTGGACTGTACTATCAGCTGGCACTTTACTGAAGACAGTGTTGTGTGTGGTGGTACTACTGTATGTAAGGCTGGATAAACTGAATATAAGGAATTACGGACATTAGCAATCACTTACCAAGCTTAACTTAAAGACCTATACCTTTTGTACCATACGATCCTGCTCTGTGTTAAATTACAGTTAGATCTAAGCAGCCCTGCCAACAGCTTTTAGTGCTTAACGTACTTGTGATGTGCTTTTCAATAATATAGCTGATGATTTAAAACTTAAGCGCAATTGCTGGTCACATTTTTAATAAACAGGACAAATATTTAAGAAGTGAGTCATCATAGGAAATGAAATGTATAGGCCTCTAATGTATAATTCAAGTTTATTTTGAAGAATGTGACTATGGTTATTTTTGATAGGGTTTTGTCTGTAAAATGTATGGTGAGGAATGTCCTTTATTATTTTTCCAGCGCCCATCATGATTTGATCTGAGTTTTGTTCAACTGACATGATATAAAATTCAAAGAGAATTATATTGAACCAAAAATGAGATATCTGTCAGGAGCTGTGTGTTTCTGTGTGTATTTCTGCGTGCGTGTTGAAGTGTTTAATGCTTTATACGACCCTGTTTTAATTCCCCTTACTTTTCTTAACATACTAAATTTACAGCACAGTTAAAGGGAAAGTTAACACGTCAACCAGTTGATGTGAAAATTGGTGTCAAAAGCTTGATAACCTCAGCTCATTCCCACACACTCGTTCAAGTGTCGTTCGTGGGGCACTGACAGAAACATCTTTTCATTTGTGCAGCCACTTTGCGACACAGAATTATGCAGATATGAATTGGACACAAGCCTGTAGCCTGCGGATGGTATTTCAGCCCTTATGCCGCTCTGTCCCCATTACCTCAAACCACCACCAGATTGGGAGATCATATATTTTAATGAGACGTATAATAGCTCTTTAACCCATATCATTATGGGAATATATACCTACCGTTTGCTCTTTTGGCAGTTAAACGAAAGGACTGTTTCCCTAATTACGCGGTGTGTAGGACAGGTCACGGGTTGGGTGTGTACCTGTCTGTGTGTGTCTGTGTTCAGGAATTATATGACCATTAAATATTCAGCCGCAGACCCCTCCCGCTCACTCTCGCCCCCCTCACTTCCTCGACCTAGCATCCATTAATGCCTCATCACCGTTTAACTAGCTCTGTTGTCAATCACCATAGAGCCTCCGCTGGAACCAAAAATGTCTGGATTTGGTTTCTTGCCTTAGTTGTTCGACATGTATAAAAAAGGAAAGTACACACATCTTTTCCTACTGAAGGATGCCTCAACAGAAGTGACATATCATTAAGGATGCATATATATCATTTGCTTAAAATGGTATTTCTTTTGGAAGTTGTGATTATTACATGCCCGACTGAACAATTTGAGCTACAATTTGTCAGCTAAAATTTCCGCACTGCATGCAAGCGTCTGCGTACAATACCAGTGTGGGCGTGTGTGCTTCCATAATAAACGATGTGATCCCTTTTCTAATTGAAAATAATAACTAATCCGCGGATAACAAGCTCTTGTATAATCCAAAGCCATATCCCTTCAGTTCTGGCCTATCTCGGCTGTAATAAAAGACAGGAAATGAGAGGCAAGTGAAAGTGGTGGCTTGGACATTGACGCTTAATGTAATCTGCCTTGAAATCAAATTATTTGACCTGGAAAGCCTAACAATACAAAACTCCTGCCGGGCTGCTGTTAAATATTTAGCACGTGCCTGTCATGAATACAAATGGTGCGCAAATTAGAATCTACAGGCGCGTGACCCCCATATCACACCCCGGGAGCACAGGGGGGCTGGCTCTGCTTTAAATGTTTTAATTACCGAGGCCATGGAGTGGCATGCCACGCTACCTCGCCGAGCAGCATCACCGCTGCTGAGGCTGCCACTTGAAGGACAAGCGGTGAAATTTATCTGCTGGTAAACACAAGTGATCTGGTGTCCCATGTTCTCATCACATTAACTAAAACATGAGGATTCAATGAGGAGAGTGTCTGAATTATACCAAGCTATAATTATAGTTCCCAGCATCCTCTCTCAGGTAGAGCTTTATACCTTTTTTTTTAAACTGTATTCTTTCCAGCGGCTATATGATCCACCCCAGGGCTCGAGGGAGACACTGTATTGCTCTTGTGCACTCTGCGCTGAAGAAAGATCTGTCTCAGTGATTTTGATGTAAGAAAATCTGGTTTGTATCGATTCGGTATTGATTAGTGGAGTGAGCCTCATCTCCTGTCGTTACTTCAGATAAATGGTCTTATTTGTTGTGTTATTATGTTCAACACAATCATGCCAGGAACCGTCGGAGGAATATTGAACCGACACTTCATTGGCTTTATGGCGTCCATTTGTTCCAGGAATTAAAGGATGTTTTTTTGCATGTATAGCTCTGCAGAAAAAGTGTAACAGAGAGCACGTTGACAATCACTCTCCCTCTAAAGGACTGCTTTTGAACAGAACCCCACCGAAGAATGTTCCAAACTCATTTCAGATTTTTGTCCTGCCTAAATAATAATTGATTTAGAGATGAATAGTGCAGTCTAGCCATCTCTCTTCTTTATTTCATCCTCTTTCTGAATTCATTCAGGTTTTGTGGTTGCCCCCACGTTGAAATGATTAGTTATGCAAGGCTTGTAAGCACTGAATCAGAGTTATGGTCCCTAGGGAAATAAATTTGGCAGAAAATCAGTGTGAGAAGATTTAATTATCACGAGGAGACCTTTTTTCCTTGCCTTGGCCCAATGAAGCCCAAACTCCTCTCCTCCCTCTTTCTCCCCCTCTCTCTCTCTCTCTCTTTCTCTTTCTCATTCTCTCTCCCCCTCCCGTGCTATGTTCAGCTCCAGACGCTTCCGCCAAAAAAGCCCTGGCGTGCAGCATGGACGCCAGCCCTCTCCTTGCTTTCCTTCTCCTCCCAATTTGTTTCGTTGCACGGTGATAAGCCAAGCAATTACTGCTTTATTGATTTTTCATCACTGCAAATTTAAAGTTGATTTTTTTTCTTCCCCCCTGGCCCCCCTACCTCTCGCTTCCCCTTTTCCTCCCTCAGAGATGGCTTGGCAAGGTGATTAGGTGACCTCCTGTCCTAAGCGCTGCGATGTGTGTTCAGCACTGGGTGGAGGCACATGCCGCATTCTGCTAACCCCACGTGACCCTTTGTTGTCCCGGGGTAATGGGATGCTGATGCTGCCCAGTGTGGCTGTCGGTTCTGCTGCTATGGAGCTTATAGCTTAATCATTTCTATAAGGATATCTATGGAATTACATGTTTGACCTGATAGCAGCCTAGATATCTCTGCCATAGGCTAGATCACACACAGATTGACCATGCACGCTTCCAACATGTGTTCATTCAGGTCAAGTGGACGGATGATTGACAGCACCCTTTTGCCCTCTGTGATTGGTAATCGTTTCTTGGGTCACCCTTATCAATTAACCCGGTACCAGTAGACCAATGTGTGTTCAGCAACCTTGCTTGAGTCACCAGGCTGATTTATTTTCCGTATTTCCAGTCCACCCTTTTTAGGTTTAGGAGAGTGTCATAAATACTGGTTTAAATGGCATACTGAATTAGAAAATGTGTTTATGTTTTATATATGTTTAAACTGAAAAAAATTGGATGATCTATTTTTAAATGCTACGCATGCTACGCTCACAACAAATATATATTTTTTGCAAATTATTGATATAAATCTTGTTTTTTTAAATATTGCTGAAGGAGTATTGTAGCTTTACTACATGGAGATAAAAGTATTATTATCCCACTCTAACTGGAAACCTTCCCAGCATGTAAAGGTGACACACACACACACACACACACACACACACACACACACACACACACACACACACACACACACACACACACACACACACACACACTTGCAAATGTCTGGACATGATCATACTCAGCAGTAGTGTACTCGGTCCAGTCTAACAGGGTGGTCACACTGCTGTGATTAGACACAACCACAGACTGTTGCAGGTCACAGTGCTAGCATCCTGGGTGGCTGCGGCCATGTGGTGGCTCCCTCAAGGTTTGTCATTAGACATCAGAGGTCACTTTAGAGTGTGTGTCTGACGACTGTGTCTTTGGAATGCTTACAATAGGTTCATGAGAGTGTGTGAGTGCGTGCATGTTTGTTTTGATGTCACAACACTGTCGTAAAGGTGTTTCACTTTCTGCACTGCTTTGTAGAAGAAAGTGTAGAATTTGAGCACACATGAAAAGGACTACCGATCATTTAGACACATATGCAACTCATTCAGGTATTTCATACGACACATAATCAGGGTGCTATGTGAAACACTGATGCAGCCCCCCCAGCCCCTTGTTCTCAAACCAGTGCAGCTGACAGGAATCAAACATATCAGGACTGACTGGATATTATAGTCACCACACTACTCATGCATTTCTTTCCTGTGATTTAGACCATGAAAGATTTTGATTTACATGCAAATGATGATGTCACTCTTGTTTTGTTTTTTGTTTTTTGTTGCATGATCCCTTACTCTAAGGCAGAATGGGACAGTAAAAAAGGTGTATGTATTACACAGGACCAAGATTATTAGTCTACAGCTGAGGTCAGAAGAGGAGGAGGTGGGGGGCATTTGCCTAATTAATTACCACTAAGACACACACACACGGCCATGACCTTTACTAATATAGTTTGTAGCCGACCACACAAACAGACAGTCTGTCCCTTTTCCCCTCTCACCGACACACTCACACACACCCTGTCAGGAGCCAGGAGAGTGAAGAGAGAATCAATTACGACCCAACTAAGGGAAGGAGTTGGTAGCTTGATGGCTACATGTCAAGAAGACTGTAGGTCACGAAGTGTGTGTGCCCGTTTGTGTGTTGACGTCCATGTTTAAGCATTTGTGAGAATCGAGCGCGTTTCCTGGATTCAGATTACATCATTTTCATTTTAAAGACCTTGCTTTCAATTAAGTAATTAGCTGCTTGGTGTTTGTCTAATTATAGAGTTGTTCATAAAAGAGCTGCTGACCAGCCGGCGATCGAAAAAATGGACACCGCTGCACTTTTTCACACACACACACACACACACACACACACACACACACACACACACACACACACACACACACACACACACACATACATGCAGCCCCTAGTTTACCATCAAGTTAATGCAGTTAAATGCATGTTATTTCTGGTAAAGGGCAGGGAAGGACTCTTTATTCTAATCACACTAAAACAGCACTGTGCTTAATAAAGAGCTGCTTGAGTCTCACAGACAGACAGGCTGTTATTGTACTCAAGGTGACTGAACTGTTGGGAAAGGCAGAGATACTTTTCG
Source organism: Eleginops maclovinus (assembly GCF_036324505.1). NCBI lineage: Eukaryota > Metazoa > Chordata > Actinopteri > Perciformes > Eleginopidae > Eleginops > Eleginops maclovinus. The sequence continues at coordinate 12,819,190 of NC_086366.1, read as the reverse complement.
GGTTTTTGTTCCTAAACTTAGTAAAAACAAGCTGGTCTTACAGTATTCTTTGTGGACGGTGTTTAAGAAACCAGTACTAACCAATGAGTAATTACTTCATGATGTCATATGGACAAAAATGTCCTCATTTCCTAAAACATTGAAATGGGATATGTGTTTCTTGTAGCATGATGACATATGACTCATTAAATAACATATAACTAACAGAAGTATTACTTTTTGCTCTGTAATAAAATGTCAGAATATAATGAAACAAAATAGAATACTAAATGTTAGAAATGCCTCCAGTCGCATTTTGAGCCCATCGACAGAGAAAGTGGCTGTGATCTTGAAGATCTCACCACTCAGCCTGTGAAAGCTTCACTATTTAATGTGATTCTGTGATGCTGCCCAGACACAGGACATCGGCTAACACTCATACTGCTCTCTTTCTCTCCCTCACACACACATGGCGAGGGAAACACACACACCTGGTTTTGGTTAGCACTCTGTGTTTGCACCGTGCAGTCAGGTCAGCAGCAGCAGTCGGGTCTTAGCTAGGATTTCAGATAAATAGCTGACTTATATGCAGTAAATACACAGTAGATGCTTTTAAGCTTTGTTTGCACTAGTTTCCCGAAAGGTAGACCCTTGTTTTTTAGCAATGCATGCATTATTTAGACTCATCATAGTGATAGCTATAATGACAACAAAGCAACAATAAACATGTCATCCCTGATAGATGGTAAGTTCTCCATTTGAGCCAATTACAATGAAATGCTTTACCTTTTTTGAGCTGAAATGAAAGCAGTGTTTATGAAAGGGGGAATGTAGCACGAGTTGCATAAATTCCCCCCAAAATCAAAGTCTCGTAAGTTATTTCTGAGGTTTGCGTGACACTTATGTGAACAAACAAATACTTTAGCAAGACTTTAGATGAGTCAGTGCAGTTTGATGGCAGAACAATTACATGCATCACCATTTGTTATAAATACACTCCATGGCTTCAGATATCGGGTATGATGGATAGAGGTATTGATGGAATGACCGACTATGGCCAATCTTTTGTTCCTCCTCATGATTTCATTATGGGCGCGAACAGAATATGTCTAAACATATGCATTTAATTGTAGGAGCAGGATTTGGTGGTACAGATGGGAGGAATATACTGTGGAGTAGTTGAACCAGGGTCAGTTGAGGAAAGGAAGTTGAGAGGATGGATGAGCAGAATAGGGTTGAATGACAGAAGAGAGCAAAGTGGTGAGTGGGGAGGGATGAGCAAAGATGTGGAAGGAGATAGCAGAGCTCAGCGCGTGGCTGCCATGTCATCCTGTCATTAGCAGGTTGTTTGGGTCTTTAATTCATCATTCAGACCTTTATTGACTGGAGAGTGGGAGATCGCTATCAGTAGGAGACACTAGAAGAGCGCGTGTGTGTGTGACACTCTCACTCACCAGCTGCTCTTCATTTCCTGATGCCAAACAGATATCACATAAGATGTACCATAAACATATCACCTGCCATTATCTGCTAAGGTCAAATAATGCTCAAGGCTACGTTATTTAAAGAATGGGATCATATTTGATATTCCCCAATACATTTCAGGCAACTTATAGACCTGATGTTCAATATATGAGGTTTAAGGGAGTGAGCTGAGCATTAGTGATGTGTGACAGGCATCCGATGGCGGTGAAATCCACAGAGACCAGTTGACACTACGATAACAAGGTGACCACCGCAGGGATCACTCGGCCGGTGTATTTATTTGTGGTTGAAGGTGTATTGTTGGGAGACGTGGGTTATGGAGACATGTGGCTTTTTTTGGAGGTGGGGGGATGGAGGTATTGTATGAGTGACTGTGTGTATTATGTGCGTGTGTGGTCTCATGGGAACACGCATTAGACTGGCTTAGCCACCTGCTCTGTCATTGGACATCTCCCCAATCGCACACACACTTACAAACACATACATTCATATATGTACGCTCCTCTGGGACACATTCGGGACATCTGGCTCAGCCTGTCAGAATTTCCCTTCATTTTGTGACCCGTTGACCCTAGCAACCACAGGCATCAGACAGGCATCAGCGTCTCGTCATTGTTACAACGCCACCATTGGTGATACGCCGCCTTACAGACAACCTACAGATCTGTGCAGAGGAGAGGAAACTCATGGTGGTTTAAATGTGTGACATTTGGATGGTTTTGATAGTTTCTCTTCTGCCTCTGGGTTGCTGATCTGTAAATATCTTCTCTCATTATCCACATTCCTCCTCTTGCTTTCCTGTTTCCCTCTTTGTTTTCTGTCTCTCTTACTCATTGAGGTCTCGTCTTTCAATGCCTTAAGCTGCAGGGTATTAGTTATGCAAATATTGACGTGCAGCTTTGTCCTGCTAGCTATCAATTGAAATCAGCAAATCGATGGTCCTAATAGCTGCTCATTAGCCACTTGATGCATTTCCAGGGCTAACATCAGAACCTGTCAGCGGTCCCTAATCAATAAAGTCTAAAAGTATTACCTAACCAAGGCCCTCACCGGACACCTTTTTAATAACGTAATACCGCCGTCTGACTTTCTGCATGCAAGTAAAAGGTCTGGCTGAACGGCCCTGCGTCCAAGTAAGACATGCTCAAACTTCTCTGTCATATCAACAAAATATCTCATTAGCAGCAACATTCCCAGACACCAAGCCGGCACATTAGATTTCTTAATTTATTTGTTTTAGTGACGGTGTAATGAAAATCCTCATCCGCGAAACGAAATGTCTCACAGAGATTCATTTGCTAGTGATAATGAAATCTCATCAGTCGGATTTTAATAAGTAACCTATTGTTTTATTTTTTTCTGTTGTTGTTCAGTCCAATTCCCAGGCATGCTTTGGAGCAGCCTGTTGTTTGGGCCTGGAGAACCTACGGTAAAGACTTTGATGCAGCCAGGATGCTGCTGCTGAGAACAGGGCCAGACCGGAGCCCCTCTATCGCCCCTAGCACGCAGCCCTGCTAAGCTTAAATCAGCTGTTTGATGCCAAGCTCTGCGAGTGTATGCCTTTGTGCGTGCATGCATGTATGTGTGTGTGTTTGCCCAGCTCAGGGGTTACATAAACAAGAGCAGCTAGCCTACAGGTAAGACCCACAGGAGACCAGCCAAGAGAGAGAGAGTGAGATGGAGCGCCAGTCTCTTACCTTGGCATTCCCCCGGTGCTGTCGCCATTGCTGGAGCTGGATATTCACTAATGAAGGGCGAGCTGGAAAATGACTAAAGGAGATAGTAAACAAAGTTACCACGCACACACACACATATTGAATACACGTGTGAGTGTGTTAATATAGTTAACTTGGTGGAGGCAAGCATCCGTGCATGTGTTTGTGTGCATCCCTGATGTATCTGGGGCTGCTGTAAAGAGATGGGGAGAATGTGGGCGGATGGGGGATTGGAGGCGGAGGCTGGCAGCGGGGCAGTTGGCCGCTGGTGCAGAGAGAGAAAGAGCGGGGAAAGGGATTGGAGGGGGGGTACAGCGGAGATAAATCATTAGAGAGCAGGTTATTGGAAATGCAGGGAGATAAAAGAGTGAAGAAGCCAGTAATTGCCTTAAAGATCAGACTACAAAGCATTACTTTGGATTTTACAAGGCCAGCCAGCAACAAAAGAGCAGTAATTTATGAGCTCAGTGTAAAAGAATAGCATAATTACATTAAAAATTAATGCTAATGAGGGCTAAAATGGGGAAGGTGGTTATTATGAAAGTTTGTATTCATCTTCCCCGGGTTGAATGATAGCTAGTGGCTTGATTAATGGCTTAATTTCTATCAATTAGCAGGCAAAAAAATCTCCACTGACACGGGCCTAAATTGAGCATTGAATTACACATCTTTACCGCGGTGCACGGGGGGGTGGGGAGGGCAGGGCACATTATTGAAACCTGGGAAGAGATGTTGCTGTGTGAGCTTGTGTGGAAGCCGGGCCTCTGTTACAAAAGTTGGGTAAAGGTTTCCCAAAAACTTGTGTAGGTTTTGCGCAGTCGTTATTGTGCTGCTTAAAGGGAGTTAGATAATTAGAATATACATCAAAATGTAATTTAGAATAAATCTTTATAATTTGAAACCTGTTTTTTTGACAAATTGGAAATATTATCTTCTTGATGAAACTGGCTAAATTAAACCCTTTTTTTCTTGATATGACCCGTCACAAATATATTTCTTATACTTACTGTGCTGAAGTCACACTACCCATTATAAATACAGCAGCAAATGATGCCCTTTCTTGATTTTTAATACATTCATTAAATGACTGTGTTTGCAATACAATTCCAAAGCACTGTCAAGGATTTGCCACAATTTGCGAAACCTCAACAAAACAAGCAGTTAGTTTTCCTTCTTATTTATTTTTCCCCACACAACAAGTGCTGCGGTAATTTAGCTGGCACGCTAGTGCACTCAATTACCGGAATTAATCAGCAGCCGCAATATATTCAGCTCGGCTGCTCTTGATTGACAAACTGAAGACGAAAGTCAAGCTTTACTTCTCATATATAGACATGTGTTGTTGAACAGCGCCCTCTTCTGGAGGCAACGTGAAACTGCTGCATAACGTTCATCTTCAAGGCTAAAGGAGATGAGCTGAAATCTCTTTTCATTGGCTGGTTTGATTTTCTCTCCTCGTCCTCTGGTCTTAATCAATGAAGTGGACAAACAGCTATTTAGAAAGAACAATAGCCTATTGATTCAGAGCCACTCATCAGCACTGCTGTCTGTCCAACTAATTTCAGTAATGAGAAGGCAAGTCAGTTTTCTGAGTGGCTCTTTTATACACATGCACACACACACACACACACACACACACACACACACACACACACACACACACGGGCCCAAACATAACAGGACATGCAAAACACACGTTAACATACATTGCTCGGTCACTGTCCATTATTCTGATCTACAGATACAAACAAAAATGTATTGATTGACTTTCATTCCATTTCCTGGTTCGCAGTAATGGTTGTAATGCATTCAGCATACAGTGCCATATAGATCTAACAGTAACCTAATTTAAAGGACTATGTTCTGTACGTTTAATAATATCTCGTTTTGTTTCTTCTCATTTATGTCTCTTTCTCTCTGTCTGTTTTATCTCTCTCGGCTTTCCCCTTTATCCTCCTCTCACCACTGACAGAGAAGCCTTCATAATGCGGTGACAATCGAGTTGGCCTGTTCAATTAATTTGCCAGATAATGTGTCAATATTAAATATCAACTTTGACCTCTCTGAGCTGCGGAGTGCGCTCGCCCAGCTAGAGTATTGATTTTTGTCTGCCTCTAAGCTCGCTAGGCCGCACTCAAAGTCCATTATTTTTGATTTTCTCATGAAATACATATCTTTTCCCACTGACATCTGACAAACAGCATATGGAAGTCATTTTATCTACCAATAATGTGTTTGTCAAAAAGTCTGAGGTCTTAATGGATTCATGCGCGCACACGGACATCCCAGCAAAGAAAGGCCTGCCAATGAGATGCTTTCAGATAGGGTGTGTGTGTGTGTGTGTGTGTGTGTTGATCCGTGTCAGTCTGGTAGTTTTTCATGTGGGGCATTCATGCTCAAAGGACGGCAGCGAGGAATTAATTGAAAAAGTGAATTAAATTTTGCTGAATTAATTGTCGGCCAGTCGCAGGCGTTAGCTTTCTTCCGAGCCCATGCACTCTCATGCAGCGAGCAGTGATAGTGGTGTGAAGGACAGGCCACAGTCTCCAGGAGGATATTGGGCCAGTGTTCAGACTTCATCTAGCAGCCCAGTCAAGGTAATGACTATTTTTGGAGCCGCTGTGCAATGCGTCTCTGCTCGCATCTTCCCGGCAGAGGATGACAAGCTGATAGTCTGTCATATAGGAAGGCTTAATTCCGCTTGTCACTCAGTTGTCCAATCCTGCAGTGCATTTAAATCAAAACCGAGATTGTTTGAGTGCTATTATGAACTTTAATAGGGTGTGTGTGTCTGGTGTGTGTGTGAGATAGCATTTGAGGCTTTGCTGGGAAAGCCGGAACAAATATTCATTTATTCATTAAACACCAGGGCCATGAAGATCTGTTGTGACACCCTTTCTGTAGCTCCTAATGGATTGAATTAATTCCCGCTAATAGCTCCAATTGCGTGCTTTGTGTGTCAGTGAGTGGGTGTGTGTGTGTGTGTGTGTGTATGTGTAGGCACATGTGTGGGTTTGTGCACGTGCGTGCCCCATATTCGTATATATGGCAGCCATGAGTGTACTGTATATGTAAAATATGTAAGTTTGCACATGTGGAAGTTCTTGTATCCTGGTTGTGTGTGTGTGTGTGTGTGTGTGTGTGTGTGTGTGTGTGTGTGTGTGTGTGTGTGTGTGTGTGTGTGTGTGTGTGTGTGTGTGTGTGTGTGTGTGTGTGTGTGTGTGTGTGTGTGTGTGTGTGTGTGTGTGTGTGTGTGTTCCCACTTGCTTTCATTACACAGCCTACATCAACGGCGCAGAGAAACATGGATGTCTGCTGGATTGACAGATAGAGAGATGGGAGAGTGCAGGAGAGGACGGATGGATGGGGGAGAGAAGGATGAATATTGACTGATCAGTGGAGAGATTGACAGCCAGAGAATAATGGGAGCATTCAGACTCCGTCTTTTTTTCCCTGTTGCTAACTTTCCTGGCACACCTATTTTTGCCCTCCTACGCTGCGAAGACTGCTCTTGAATTCTTGAAGTGATTTATTATCTGATATGCAGAATCCTGATGTGTTTATATCCAAGAGTAATTTACTAGAAACCCTTTCTATCTTTTTGTTTGATTGGACAAGCCTGAGCAAAATACTTTCTGATACATGAAAAGTGTATGAAACCTAATCCCATTTAGTCTCCATAATGAAATTCCATAGCAGTGACTTTGTGTTCATATTTTGATTATTTTAGAATGCATTATCTAAGTGTAATTCACTGTCTGGCTATTATCTTGTTAGTGGGTTTTTTTTCCACTTGCCTTTTGTGGTGACTCTATGTCCTTGGCTAAGTAAAAGTCCTCTTTTGAAGAAGGCCAAGATTAAAATAGGGGAATATAAAATATTTTGAATTGTATGTGTCAAGGAGTATTATACAGATAGATAACATACAATCAACTAAGCCCGTTCCAAATTAAATCTGGTGCCTTTCAGAAAATGACAAGGGAAGGCCGATCCTGTGCGTGTTTCTGGACATGTGTGCACGCTTTTGTTCATAGCTCCTCTTCTGTGTAACATGTGTTTCAGAGGGAACTTCTCTGGAGGAGCAAGTGCGAAGGATAAAGGACATTGAGGCCATCGAAAGTGATTCCTTTGTTCCTCAGGCTTTCAAATCATCCAGGGATGATATAAAGGTGCGTTCTGTCCCTCTTTCTCTCCCTTCCCCTCACTCTCTCTATCTTTTCACTCTGTCTCTTATTGAATTTCCCTCTCTGCAAAGCTGTGCCGTCTGTCCAGAGACAGCCCAGACCAAATCAAACATTCATTCAGCGCCGTTTGTTCCGACCTGAGACGGTTTCATCAGGCGCTCCACTGTTCGCCGCCTCCAAAACGGCAGCACCCACACAAAAGCCACAGCAGGCAACAGCCATCCTCTGTCTCCTCTCTCTGTGTCCCTCTCCCCCCTCTGGTTGTGCAGATGCAGACAAAACACAGAAGTCATTATTGAAATGTTCCTGTCTCTGAAGGAGCAGGAATTAGATTTGTTGGGTCTCATGGATGTTTTTGAAAAGATAGGCGACAACATGTGACAGCAAACCTGCACAGACCTCTGGGACACATCGCAGTGAGCCTGACAAAGGTCAGGACCCATGTGGCTGCAGCTTGGGCTGCACGGTTTGCACATGAACAGTTTACTCTGCCTTTACCACCCCAAAGTTCAAATGCTGCTTCAACAAGTTAAAATATTCAGCTCTTCTATGTCTGATCTGTGTGCACAATGTTTAAAAAGTTTGATTGATTCTGTAAAATCAACTCTCAAAACATTTTGCAGAGAGAAAAAGAGTTTCTTCAAATACAATATTTTCATATTTAGCTTTTCAAGAACAACATTTTTATAACAGTTGATTGGTTTTCATCAGTTATCATTAGTCATACTTAAAATATCCAGACAATTATTCCTCTGTAGGGAATAGTTCTTAATCTTTTTGCAAGATCACATCTTTGCCTGCAATGAAGAGAATATCAACTCTTCATTGCATTCACTCTTCATACTATAACGATAGATATACTTTATATTTCAAATTGCTTCACAGCCGTAAAGTAGAAAATATAAGGTTTTAAATATAAAAAAATAAAGAATATTCTTTTTTGTCAACGCAATCCTTTATATGTTGTATTTGACATCACAACAGTTTGTTTTTTTTTACTGTTGATGGCCATTTACCAAAAGGTCGTGTCCACTGAAGACTTTTTTTTAGCCACTGTTAACTTTTGTTTCGGTGTTTCTTTTGAGATTTGTTTTTCAAGCAAGCTGTATACGATACAAATGTATATTCAGCATATTATTACCAACAATTGTGTATTTTGGCAAATCAAGATACTTATTAGCAATATGTTTTTGATCTCACTCACATTTTGTATCCTGCCAAATATGTTATACATTGATCTTTCCAACTGGGTGAACCTTTGCTCTTTAAGAGTGTTGGAAACATGAGTGGATTTGGCAAAGTGTCCATTTTGATATTCTTCTTTATCAAGGAGAACATGTTATCCATCCGAATGCAAGGTGTATTATCTGTTTATGTAATACCTCTAGGGTAGAGGAAGAATTATTTCTAAATATCCCATTTTCTTCTGTCAGCTTGGACTCTACAGATTGGAGGACCTTTGTTCTTTTCAGTAATACAAAAAAGTGGAAGATACATTTCCTTTAGCTTAAACTGTAACAAACACTGGCCAACCATTTGATTCTTGGTTAAATGTGTATTAAGGAACTTTACTGAGATACTGCAGTTGCTGGTAAATAATTAGGACTTATAGAAAATATAAGGCAGGAAACATGGGGGCATAATGTGAGACAATAACAACAGATTCAGGATACAAGCTGATCCCTATCAAAACACTGCTGTCTCCAGCTCCAGACAGACTTTCACTGCCACCTGCTGGACAATCCTAATGTTGCAAAACAAAATTAAATCCTTTGTCCCAGTTTTATACTACATAAAAAGGTATGAAAATATACAAACATTCTATATTTTTCATTTTTAGTATAGAGAAATCTACAAGCGACATTGTCCGATACCAACATGGAATAAATGATGATAAAATAATTGCATTAAATTGCAATTATAGGCATAAAGGCATATTATGTCCTTGTTCTTTAGCTATTTGCAATTTAGTCATTGATTTTGTAGCATTTGGTAGTGCCTTTAATTCCCTTTTCCTTGTGTGACAATTATATGTAAATGTTGCTTTGGTCTATTATTCTAAAGTTTCTTCTTGTATTTAAAAAGTAGGTGGATCCATCATTTATTGTTATTGTTTTTTTATTTGACACATTTCTGCGTGTTTTATGTTTTTCTTTGAGTACAGACGGAGCCAGTTGAGGTGAAGCAGGAATTGGAGAGCGCAGATCATCACAACGTCGACCTTCCTATTTCCATAGTCTACAATGACACTGACTCGCTCGCCCATCCCAGTGTAAGTTTTCCCATTGCAGAAAGCTTTACTGCAGACTTTGTAACACTTTCTTTGTATATGAACAGCTTTCATCCTCTGAAACGGCTAAAGTTGATCTCACTTTTTGTCATTTTTTCTTTCGCCAACATATTGTTGTAATGAGAAGCTTGTTTGCCTTTGGTTGACGAACTTAGTTAACTTTTTCTTTTTATAAAATGCCTCTGCTGCCTCAATCACCACCACCACCACTATTTACTCCATTCCTGCAAATTCTGATACAGCGCCTTGTATAGTATAGGATACTGCGGAATAGTAGATTACAGCCTCCTAACATCACCTCCTCCCCTGCCTGCAGACCAATGATGAAAAACGAGAAGGAAAACTTTAAACTCCAATAATGCTCCCTTGGGCTTCCCAGTCATCTATCTCCACTGGGGGAAACTAAGTTATGCCCTGACGTATGCAGATAACCTCCTCAAATACACACACAACGCCTCCCAGCCAAAATACACACACATACACACCCTCAGACAGGCTGATGTATGGTAGCAATATGCCCCAGGCGGGCCCCGGCCTGAGCTTCAGCTCCAGCTCCTCTTCCAATTAGAACAGATGAGTCCCATTAGCCCAGCCCAGATACTGTCATCCCACACACACAGCCTCATTAGCACCATGACACCAGTCCAGGACCGACAGACAAGAACTCACTGGTGTTGAATGTAACACACAGATAACATGCGCTGCAGCTGTACGCAGCGTAGGTTAGGAATGAAGGATTGACGTGGCCGGGGCTGCTCCACAATCTGCATAATAATAGACACATATCATCACATAGATACACAGTATGTACACATAGCCCCGGATGTCGACATTATCTCTCCCCCTCACACAAACACACACAGTGAATACAGAAATGTGCCCTGCTTCTCGGTCACATAGTCATTATGTTACTTCCTAATAAACAGATGCCTTCATTCATCAGACACTCGCCGCAGCAGTTTTATAGCCCGCTTACATTCAATATCAATACTGCTGTTGATGTACTGCATAGAATACCACACATGTGTAGGCCTTCTCTATCTACCCACTGCTTGGCTCACAGATGAGTTGTGGGTTTAAAATGAAGGGTTTCTCACATGCATTTTGAAGTGAGCAGACAGGGAGAGACTAATAGGACACATAAGATACCACAGCCTTCTATTAGAGCATCATTACTGCGACCCAGGAGTCCACACGGAGGTCAAATGTGTGTCAATGGGCTGTACCAACAACTCTGTGCAAGGCTCATGGACTTACCAGGAAACAGCTCATTCATTTCTGTCACATTCTTGAAGGGAGATGTTTTGTAAGGTAACACAACCTTGTTAGGTAATGACTCAAATGCCAAAGTAGACTGTGGAGTAGAGCTTATACTGCTCTTTATCAATAAAAAAAAGAAGTAGAAATGCGCTGTGGTAGCCAACTAATTCCACCTGTGTGGGTCAAGTCACTTTAGCGCAATATCCCAAATTCGCCTTGTGTGCTTTTCAATCTGCACAACACACAGCATTCTCTATCATCACATAGTTATCACATAGATAAACCAATGTGGCGCTGGTAAAAACACCCATCTGCTTTGAGAAGGCTATTGAGATCAAAGACATGTTAAGAATAGTCGGCTACCTAGTTAAAACAAAAGCTGTTATTGATTGATAACTTTTGTGATTAGTTTTTGTGATTTTATGACACCTTTCCTTATCCTAGATCACAGTCATTTAAATATTTTGAGCTCCTTGTGTAATGCTTTGGGCAGTTTTCACAGTTTTTCAATGTTTAAAGACCAATTTACTCACTCATGTCTAAGATTTAAATTTGATTTTGTCACATATAAGAAATGCATTATTTTTGTGTTTTTAAGTAGACAAAGTTTTCCACTATTTGATGCCATTTTCTATCCTTTAAAGAGCAAATATTATGAAATTCTTGGTTTGATCTGATGTGATTTATGTCTATACATAGCTTTTTTTATTGTCTAAATGCACTCTTGAGAAGGAAAAAAAAAGAACACAGTGTTAACTTCAATCACTTACTCACATATCTCTTCACGCTGTCCTGCAGTTGTTCATGGACAAGGAGAGGGCCGAGGAGCTGTGGCACAACAGATTGATCTCTCTGCGACAGGAGAGGCTCATGGGAAGTCCTGTGACCTAATGGACTAATTTGTTTCCTGCTGTAAAAACGTGTGAGAACATAAGCAAATGAACAGTTTTTGGTCTTGATGTGGTCATTGTTATTTCAGTAATGTTGATGGAATTCATTTACAAGCTACTGTTCTTAGTTTTGCTTCATTTTTTTTTTTATTAAGAAAGGATGTTAGAAAATGTGTGTTTCACAATGTAGATTTAGCATTTGATACAATTTTGTGTTTGGTCATCAATTCTGTAATAAAGATGGATGTGGTTTAATTCTAGTGAAACCTATCTTGTGTTTTTGTGCTTGAATGATGGAGAGACATTTAAGTGGGAATTAACTTGTAAAAAAAACACCACTCTTTTCTTTAAAAATGTCTAACATGTGTTTTTAAAGGAAGATGACAGCAGTATTTCCAGTTATATACAGATGAATGAGTCAAATGGCTAGCCAGGAACTTATTAAAAAAACCTGAAGTGACCTAAGGTAACCTGATCTATTGGGCAAAATGCTCACCTGCCCTTAATGTTTTTTACTTTTCTAATGATATATATTTTTCAGAGATGTGTATGTGTATGTTTATCCAATGTTGTTTTCCTGTTCGAGCAGGGAGTCAAGGCAGTATAGAGTCCAGACTCAGGCCTATTTGTGGAACAGCCAGATGGTAAATCTATACTGCTGCTGGGACTGTGTGTCACTCATGTAAACACCAAATAGTCAGTGTTGTATTTAAAAAATGCTACTGATGAAAAATTATTTTTTTAAGCAAGCACACAAAGGTAACTTTACTACATGTGCAGTGCTTGCTTTGCATGGGTAAAGTGTGTGTGTGTGTGTGTGTGTGTGTGTGTGTGTGTGTGTGTGTGTGTGTGTGTGTGTGTGTGTGTGTGTGTGTGTGTGTGTGTGTGTGTGTGTGTGTGTGTGTGTGTGTGTGTTGGTCCTCCTCACTTGTGTTGAATGGCTTTCCAAAAATGTCTTCACAAACGCTTCATTACCAAACAAATAATAATGTAGATATGACCAGGTACGTGAAATTGATGATTATTAAAGTGAGGTCTGTGGCACTTTACCAGGGTGAGGGTGTTTAGGAACGTTTTCTAGATTCATTCATTTAAACTGACATAATAAACAATCTAAAGGTGGAATGTGTTTTTCTTTTGTTAAAGCTATAAAACTTAATTAATGTTTAATAAATGTCTGAAGTCGTTCTGTCACATTTATATTGTGTTGTGCTTTCACATAGCTATAAAAGTAATTGAAATAGGGTACGTCTAATTATTCCTGGGGACAAATGTAAAAGTTGAGAGACCCTGCGTTAGATTACCCCCCTGCTGTTTGTGTGCATGTCCAGAAGCAAGTGATGAACCTTTGAGAAATCTCTGGAGTGCAGTTGCCATTGGCAGCAACAAACAACATACATTTTTTTCTTTATTATTCTTTTTTTAAATGTATTTGTTTGCGTACTTTACTTTTGAGTGAGTTTCTATTATTATTATTATTGTTGTTGTTATTATGTTATTATTATTGTTGTTTTTATTATAGCCTGTTCAACGTTTCAAATAACGAGCCAATCAGAGGCTCGGATTTGCATCACGTGGTCGGTGTCAGCGTGAGTTTGGTTCCATGCCCCCTCCTCTGTGGTAACATTACCGAGGCTGAGCAGCGGTGGAGCCTAGACACCTGTGGCGGAACGGATTATTATTTGAAAGTCTTTATCTAACAAATTTTGTTTACAGCCTCAAATCCGTGGAAATGTTCAACAGTAATCACAGGGACTTTGATGAAGATCCGTTCTTCTCGTGAGTAGTCAAACTGTTTTTTATAAATCTATTAAAAGTCTTATTGTAAGATCTCCTTTTTGCCTGTTCTCATAATGCATCGATTAAAGACAACTTCAGAACAATTTAGAATCTGAAGTTTTACTTATATTAATTTCAACAAAGACTGTGAATAGAAAAACTGCACTAGACATACAAACGCACTAGATAACGTTAATGTTATTATTTTATAGACTATCTTTAAAATAAGTGAGGCACTGCCGAAGATATAGCCTAACATCAAATTCCACTTTCTGCTGTTTTCAGAAAAAGTGAGAACAAGGTGTCAGGCCTAGTCTGCATGCTTGTTTTTAAACATTGAATTTGTACTAGGACCATTTCTGTTTTTAAACTGTTACCTGGCAACAGCTGTTAGTAACGTTATATTTTAACAGTGAATAAAAAAAGCCAGAGGTCTTATTTTATAAAATGTGTCCAAGCTAGTGCAGCATTTGTTTGTGTCCATCCATGTTGCTATTTTCAGAGGTGGAAAAAGTACTTAGATCTTGTACTTAAGTAAACGTAGAAGTGTAGGAATACTCTGTTACAAGTAAAAGTCCTGTATTCAAAATGTTATTCAAGTAAAATTACAAAAGTAGTAACATTTGATATACTCAAAGTCTCAAAAGTAAAAGTACTCATTATGCAGATTGTCCCATTTCAGAATCCTATATATGTATGTTTTGTTCATAATTATTGATGCATTGATGATGAAAAGTGGATCTAATTTAAATCACTTTATTCACTGCTGGGTAGTATGTGAATTTAATCCAGGTGTAACTGAAGTGTTGATCCTATTTTTATCATTAATCTATATGGTTTTGTTGTGGGGTATAAATGCAAAGTAGCATAAAACGGAAATACTCAAGTGAAGCACAAGTACCTACCTCTGCCTATTTTAAATGTCGATAGTAGTCCGTACAGCTTTAGGAGTATTATAGGAAGTAACATCATTTCCATTTCTATTCCATTGTTTTTATTCAAATAGCTGCTGTACACTGCTTTTGTGTGCTACAGTCACTTTGACTTTTTGAAACAGTGAACACCTGTTGAGTGGCCACACATGACCTCAGTTCTTAGGCTAGTGTAAAGGTTGCTAAATTATTTTAGAGGTGCTTATTATTTCAGTGTGTGTTATTTGAAGGATATGGACTCCAAGATGATAGAGGATTATTAAGTATTGTGCAGAGACACTTTATTTTGTCATTCTTCTTCAAGTTTCATCATGGCTATCCCCAACATCCTGTTGCAGAGTTGTTGTTATAAATCAACAAGTGGCAGCTGAGATTCCCTTTCTTTCAACTTCCTCTTCCTCTGCCATAGGGATCCTTTCCGGGCTCACAGGGATCATATGCGGCAGATGATGCGAAGCTTCTCTGAGCCTTTCGGTGGGCATGCAATGCCCAGTATAACGGATGGAAGAAATCAGGGTCGTGGCATGGCAGAACATCCTACCTCATCCGTGGCACTGAGGGACGAACACAGGGTGAGAAAGGGCATTTTAAGAAGCACTCTTACAATTATGAGTTGTTTTATATGTAGACTCAAATAAAAAGTGATTAATTTCTACCCAGTGTATTACAGTATCTATATGTGTACACAGGCGCATAACCGACTGACCAACATACATATCATTTTGGTCTACGATGGACAAACACCTGTTGTAGCCGTTGGTTCATTAAGTTGCCTCATGACCCTCTCTAATGCACATTGGCATACAACCAAAAGATTAGTGTTTGAAGAAAGTTCTAAGTTTACTAAGGTTATAGTGTAAGCTGGCCACTGGCAGGGTAACTGGAGCACCACTCACCAAGGTATGGGGCCATGTGAGTCTCTAGTTTAGTAAAAGGGCAACCCCCTTGGCCTCACTGGACAGTTATATCTAGCCCTGAGGAGCCCTATATATAGTGCATTGTTCCACTGACATCCACTGCTTTCTTGCAATACAAGTTAGAGACTTCTTTAAAAGTCAGACCAACAGGACCCTAAAGAATTCTGTTTGGCTGTGCTGAGATGAGCTGCGGCGGCTAGAAATAACAGTTTATTTTGATAATATTCTAATTGCCTCAGGAGTTATGTTAAATTAAACTACTTAATTATATTTTAAAGGGACAATGTACATTAATCACCAGTCAAACGAATGTTAGTTAAAAGGCTAATTTTCATCTGTCTTTCCTTTGCCTCATGTTGTTAGGAATTCTGGTATAATAATAATAATAATAATAATAATAATAATAATAATAATAATAATAATAATAATAATAATAATAATAATAATAATAATAATAATAATAGAATATATATAATAGTTAATAATGTACTACACTGTGGTAAAAATCATACACAATATAGTCAAATTGATACCTGTTAAACAACTTTATACAGTCAAACAGTTATAGGCTACATACTGTATTTCTTAATATAGTATTAAACATAACTGCTACCCCATCAATATTTAATTTTAAGCCCTATGTTATATCAGCTAAGGACAACATTGGGAAAGCTGTGGCCTTTAAGTATTGTTTGATATAACTTATATATAATAATAATGATTGTGCTGGAACATTTAGTCATCATTTGTGCAGTGTTGTAGAGTCAGGCCGAGGACTGGTTCTGGTCTGCCATGTGTTGTGCCCGTTCACTTTTCCCAACTCCACTATGTGCTGCCTAAATCTCCTTCCTAAATCCACTGCTGTCCCTGTCACCTGCTTTAACCCCACTACCTGGGAGCCTGTACATTTATCCTTGGTAATGACTTTCATCAGATGACCTACCCACAATAGCCGGCAGCCTGCTTTCTCTTTGTCAGCAGCACGCCTTTAACCAGCTAATGTCAGCCGAGGACGGCCTCTGAGAACTTGACTAATGACCGCAGTGACAGTGGGTGAAATGGAGCTACACTGCAAAATGTCAAATCCAAACAATTAATTTTATCTAATAGTAGAAGTAATATACTGGGTTTTTTTTTATAGGTCCCAAATAATGCTTTACATGTCAGTGAGCTGTTGACAAGACATTGTTTACTTTGGAGGATTAAAATAAAGGACCTCAGTCTAGTGACATATTTATTAAGGACATACAGGATATTATGATGAGGTAGGGGTTCCATTGAACTGTATTGTGAGGTCTCTCAATGACATGCGAAACATACACAAATAATTGCATAGGAGATGCAGATGTAAGATCATGAAAGGAAAAGAACATGTCCTCCCAATCTCTAGACTGCTTTGTTAATCGTCCATGAACACAATACCTACTAATGGATGGTGTATACAGACTTAATGTTAACAGAACATGGAGTGGAAGTTTTACCACTTTAACTCCCACACCTACTCCTTTATCTGAAGAAGATGAGCAGCCTGGTGGTGCCCAGCAATGATCAGAGGGCTAAAGCTCTGCTGCTGTGTTGTTGGCTTTGGAAAGGCATGTGTACGGATGTCATGGACACTCTGTTTTCTCATTGTTGCTCTTTTGGTCCATCTGTTTGGCAGAACGTGCCTTGGCAATGCTGGTGCAGCTAGCTGACAGACAGCTCACACTCATACTGGTCTCCAATATCACAGGCACAAATGTGCACACAGAAATACTCACATACAGTATTAAAACACAAGCAGAGTTACAAGAAGTCACAGCATGCATCACAACACACAGACACGCTGGCACACAAACACACACACATGGAGATGCACACACATTGCTCATTTCATGCTTAAAGGCTTGTACTTCTTACATTAACTTGCTTCCCAATGGAATCTTATGCTAAGCCCTACGCTACTAAGCCCATCTTACCTTCAAAGCCTGCTATGAGTTCTCATATTTCCCAGTTTCTTGCCAACATCCACTGCATACCTGCTTCATACAACCTTTCAATGCACTCATTCATCAAGGCACTTGTTTACTGTTGAATGAAAAACAAGCATCATTATAAGTTAGAAGTGCATTCTGTAATTACATGTCTTGTTCTGAGTATAACTGGCAGGGCTATATGAGAAAATGCTGTGACCACCTAGGTAAAGATTAATTCAGTTTTTTTAATCTCAATGAGACTCCTCATCTTCTTTTACGGTATTATCGTACCAAGAGTATAAATTATACGAAACGCCTCTAACTTCCCTGGAGATTCGCCAGTCCCTAGGACCAATGCATTTGCAGCACCACCCTTATTCTTCCTCTTAAGTATTGTTGGCGCGCTAATTCCCCTACGGTCTTACTCATAGCTCCCCCAGAAGCAGCCTGCCTGCCTCAGAGAGCACAGTGTCAGTTCCATATCAGATTGACAGAGCTAGAAAAGAGAATGTCATTCTGCAGTAGTCCAGACAGCCTAAAATAATGTGTTAAAGACCATCAGGTCTACATTCCTTATCTTGCACCCTCAATCTCTCCTCTGCTCAACCCTGGTCTAAATATAATGCTGGCAGATATGTAACTGGCATTTATTAGTTCATAAATGCCACTCTGGGATATAATTGGCTGTGAGGCTTCATAGATACTGTTTGGGAGCGTTGTACATCAGCTTGACATTTAAAAAAGAGCTGAGAGTGCAGCCTTGGACTCTTTGACCCCCCGCTGGCTGGTCCATCCAGCCTTCCTAGAATGAAGCTCAGTTTCAGTGTTAAACCCACCCTAATCTCTGGCAATGCGACCCAATTACACATGGAACACAAGTCATTCAACACCCCACTGATTATGCTCAATACCTCTGTGCATCAACCCCCCTACCACCCCCTACAAAATACACGAACTGCATAGCGATGGCAGTTGAGATGCTTATCCCGGGCCGCAGGGTCATAAACACCTGGCCTGGAGAACATAGTCGGACTGCGGGCTGTTCCCTCCCTGCTCAAAGAAGGTTTATGGTCTGGAAGGGTTGTGCTTGAGGCCGTGGGCAACGCTCTGTGTCACGGGTTTAGCGACTGATGTAAAACAACCAAACAGCTTACAGACAGCAACCCCAACAAACATGCAAAATGTCTAGATTTGTGTGTGCTACTCCGCTTTGTGCTAAACTGATATTGTTTGAATCCTCAGGATATAAGCCGGTCATTGATGCCCTTTGGCAGTTTTGACAGCACGGTCAGTGGAGTCTGCTATCATACATGCTTCTCATATTAACCCATACTCACCTATAGCATGCTGTAACTCCACAACTGTCTCTGCCCGCTTCTTATTGTCTATAAGCAGCTGTCACAGTGTTTTCTCCACATACACTCCAGAATTAAACCATTATTCTATTCGATGTACACTGATAGGTTGCATATTTTTTCATCATTATTTTGAAAGCAATCATTTAAACTCAGTAGGATTTAAACTGAGCCATTTGAATGCTTGTTAGCTGTACATCTATTATTTCACCTACAGGCTGTCAACGTGTCCAAGTATAGTAGAAGCTGTACTGTTTAGAATATTTTAACTATGAAAGAGGTTTGCTTGTTCATATGTCTGCATACACTAACATTACAAGACAAACATATTACTTTTACTATACTCCAGGGACAAAAATAGCATATGTTGTGTTTTGTTTTCCCAGGCTCAGAATAATGTAAATGTAAAGGAAAATGTAAGGTACCGCAACTGTGACCTAGAGAAACTTTATTGAGTTACAATTTAGTTGAATGAGGTTCTTTGCATTGACAGACGGTGAGTAAAGTTTCCATAAATATTGAGAATATTGGATCAAGTGGGCCACGGTTAAATTCTCTCTCCTGAAAACCCCTCCAAAATAAAGACATAAACTTTTGCATGCTGCACTTGGTTTGAAGTTTGTAATGAATGTCACATGTGATGAAGTGATAATGTGAATGCCCCAGTATAAGAGTCCCAGATGGCACACATGTAAGACACATTTAGCTCACTGAACCCAGTACGTGGATGTTTGTACAGACGATGGAGTTGTTTATGAGCTGATAACACCTAGTGACCACGCTGCGAACGCCCCCAGCCATTGAACTCTTTCTGGCCTTTGGCTGTTCTTTCTCTTTTGTGTTTTTGCAGGGCACAGCTATGAACCCTTTCGGCATGTTCGACAACATGATGTCCAACATGAAAAGCAGGATGGAGGAGATGCACCGAAACGTTGTGAGTTTAATGATGTTGCTTATTTCTCAGACGGTTGTGTTACATAAACTGAAGATGCTCAACAGTGTGTGTCTGTGTGTTTCAGGAGAACATGTCCACAGATTCAAACACCCACTCATTCAGCTCCTCATCAGTCATGACATATTCAAAATCTGGAAATGAGCCTCCCAAGGTCTTCCAGGCGAGCTCGTCGACACGCCGTGCCCCTGGAGGGGTAAGCACCCCATCAGATGTTTAACTACATCATTTCACAGCACATTAGACCACAGTTCAGTGCATCGAGCTGGGAGAAGTAAATCTGTCAGTGGAAGACTCACTCATTCTGTCTTTCATGAGTGATAACGGTGATAACTTCCCCCTGGCCTTTTCATGTGAGAACATTATCTCAAGCAAACTTTTCTCACACAGTGGCCTGTCTTGACTCTGAGCCATTTAGATGATCCTGCATACACAATACCAGGGCCCAACAACAGCCACTCCTAAATGGAATGCAGCCATTACCACTATTATTAGCTCCACTTGTGTTTGACTAACCGTAAAACTGTCTAATTTCTGACTGGACATGTTTTAAGAGAGGAGTGAAGGAAATAAACATGTTGTTTGCTGGAATAATGTGCTTATTCAGAGGATAATTGATGTATCTCATGGGTTTCATAATGTTCTAATACCAGATCAAGGAGACCCGAAAAGCAGTCAAAGACTCTGAGAGCGGTCTGGAGCAGATGTCAATTGGTCACCACATCCAGGACAGGGGACATGTTGTTGAGAAGAAGTTCAACAAGAAAACAGGAAATAAGGAGTTCAACCAGGACTTTCAGAATCTGGATGAATGTATGTTAAACTGATTGATATATTATTTACACATATATCGATATACAACTTGAATTCAAGTGTATATATGACACGACAGAGGGTTTCTAGCTGAAACACTGCTGTCAACTTTGTGATTTTTGCTTCTTTGTCGGGTTGTTGCAATTGCTACTGCGGTTTTTCCATAAGCCATATAACAGTACAATGTGGCCAGATACATACATACATGTTAATGTCTTTTGATTAGCTCAGTAAACCTATATAAGGTAGACCGGCCGGTTAAACAGACATTTTTACTTTTTCATTTTATTCATGATCTATTATCGAGTCCACAGACAGATTGTTTTGAAACATGGTCCTGATCCTTTGCCCTCAGCTGAAGCAGAGACTTTTGACGATGAGTGGCAGCAAGAGGTGTCCAAGTTTCACACAACAGGCCCAATGTCTCATTTGGAGGAACCCAGGCTCCGCGGTGTTCACCGGGCAGCCCTCACCGGTTCTGAGCAGAAGCACAGGTCAGTATTAAACGCTCAGACGCCATGTGGTGTGAAAGACAGGCCAGAATTAGTTGATGATCAAATGACAAACCAGTGAAACACGCTGATAGCAGACCCATACAGTGTGCTTCTTTAAGTGTATTGAACATTTGAACATTGACCACTTAATATGTTTTTGGTTTCCCACAGTGACCAATCAAAAGACAAGGCTGAGGGTAAAAGCAGCATGAAAGGCTCGGGTTCAACAAAGCAGTGAAAACATCTGTTTGTGTGCCTATTAGAGTTTGTCAAGCTTCATGCAGTACACTCAGCTGCTCTGTACCCCCCCCCCCCCCACACACACACACACACACACACACACTCACACACACAATGCATCTGCACAATAAAGAATTGAAACCCGCTGAAGATCACTGCCACCACTGCAGAGGACATTTGCTCTGCTCTTTAATGGGTCAAATTACTCCTCCCATGTCGCTGTTATTTTTGAAGCACATCTCACACTTTAATTTGAAACACTAGATGGCTTTCTCAGACGGTTGTGTTACATAAACTGAAGATGCTCAACAGTGTGTGTCTGTGTGGCAAGCAATAATGTTATCTTTCACTAGTTTTAATACTCTTCTATGCTTATAGAATATGATTAAAACAAAGAGCTCTTTACTCTTTCAAAACATCCAGGAAACTGAAAGGGTTATTAGTATTTCATTGTACGCTGCATTGTGGAAACAGATTAAGATAAACTCATACAATGTAAGAAATATATTAACATTTAATTAAGGGTAGAAGGCACTTATTAAATCATAACACATTAACAATGAACATTTGATTCATAAGATTTGGCATCACTTGGAATTTGCTATCTGATTGATATTTTACTGATGCCATCTGTTCAAATGATGTCATTATCATAATGCAACGAGACACAATGCCGTGACTTATTGACTGTTTGAAACTTAGTCTGAACTGTCTTTTTGTAATTATATTGTCGTTATCTGCTGTAATCTTTGTAAAAAGAAAATAATACTCTTCCCTTTTTATATGTTACTTTGGTTTCTCTTGTTGTTCATCAGATGAACTCGGTACTGCGTAGCACGTTGGGATTATTCTCAATAATTCTGGCTTTGTTCCTGTATATTTTTTCAAGCTTTGAAAACAAATTATGTGACAATGCAGACTATTGTCTGAAAATAAAGAAATATGACAATAACTCTTGTTGCTTGTGTTTTGTCAATCCGAAACCAGTCCCATATATGTGGATAATTGTGATTCACTTTACAAATGCTTGACCTGTGTTTGTATGTCACTGTAGGCCTGCAGAGGGTCTGAGCATGTATTGTGATGAAGCTCTCATTGCGACTGTTGGTAGTGACCCACGGTAGTATTTTTGGATCTAAGCACTTGTCAGTAGCTCAGATTGGTCTGAGATGTTACACAGCTGCAAGCTCACCAGGCCTCTCTCTCACATGCTTATGTATCAGACTTCATTAATATCTTAGCTTCAACATACAGAAGGAAGGGGCTTAAGACCAATATATAGCTCAGCAAGGATCCACGTGTCCTGAGTGTTCTTACTTCTTAGTATGTGTATATAGTATGGAAGATTAACCATCTACTTTTCAGCACTACATTTTAATTAATATTCAAACTGGAGGATGGAGCATACTCTAGTTGGTTAAAATAGGAAACCTATTAATTTCGAAATGTATGAAACTTGGAAAACAGTTTGCACTCCCTCTTAACAAGCTCTCTTATAGTCCACCCTGAAAATTCCCCAGGTTGTTACTTAGTTACCATTCTGTAGCCCCACTATATCAACACTACTGCTTCAATAGTTAAATCGGATGCTTCTTTTTCTGAATGCTCCAAGGACAGAGATCCCAGCTATTACTCAACACATGACTGCTTTTATTGGACTCTTCATTCTAATGCCTCTGTAAATTTCAAGTCTGGCAGGTTCGTCCCTTGGGCCAGTGTAAATGTTTTGAAATGCACTGCAAACACGGGAGATGAAACGGTGAAGGTAAACTATGTATGGTATTTCCCCTGCATAGTTGAACAAATCATTCTTTACTTGTTTATTTTAAAAGCTAATTTTTGATCGCGTGAATCGTGCTCGAACAGTACACCCTCCCGATTGGTTTAACATTTTATTAACAGACAGGCCTTTCTTTGTGCATAATGAAAAAACATTAGCTTCAGTACAAATGTTTTAATAGTCAATACAAATAAGCTACAAAAGAGATGTGGATATTGAGTTGGAAGATACAACTCTGCCTCCACCTGGTGGTCATATTAGAGCATGACATTTTGTTGGAAATATTTACACAGAGCTTACAAGAAACATAAAACAAAATAACTATACAGGATGCTGAGCAATGAAACAGCACCTTAGACCAAAGCTGAGTTCTGAGACATTCCTGTATATGAAATTCATCCACCTTCTGAAAAATGTCACCAGATGTAGAAACAGTTGGGATAGTTCTTCCAGGTCTACATGATTCCCTGAGGCTGTCCCTTCCCTGCGATCTTCTTGGAGCACTCCAGCAGAGCGTTGTGGATATCTTTGGCGCAGGAGATCTGAGACTTGATCATGCCGAGGTACTGGGCGTAGGACATGGACTCTGTCTGCACCGTGTCCGGCTTGGTGGCTGTTGGGACAAGGTTGGGTGAATGTTTGGCGCTGTCAATGCTCTGGGAGAGGCACTCATACGCCAGCCGCTGCACAGAGGAGACAAAATGTGAGTTAGTGAGGTATATTTTAGATAAAGTACAAAGCGTGTTGTTCATGGTTTGTTCTAAACTGCACACTACTACTGATTTTTAAATATCTTTTTCTAAAATGTTAGGACATTTTAATGATTAAAAACAGGGACATGATAACTGGATTACAAGTTTTCA
The DNA here is from genome assembly GCF_036324505.1 of Eleginops maclovinus. Taxonomy (NCBI): domain Eukaryota; kingdom Metazoa; phylum Chordata; class Actinopteri; order Perciformes; family Eleginopidae; genus Eleginops; species Eleginops maclovinus. Next base: position 12,795,307 of record NC_086366.1, on the reverse strand, counting down.
AACTTTTTGCTAATAACATTTTTCAAACCCACGGGAAAATGCTTCTTGGCTTGGCAGTTCCTTACTGTGACTCAATCCTACCAGATATCATAAGGGTATTTATTGCTGTATATACTTAAAAATACGTAAACAATATATTGAATAGTTAAATTAATATAGAAAATGTAGAAGTCGGACCAATTTCATGAGTTGTTGTGTCCAGTGAACGCAGATATATTACGTTATTCAACAATGTGTTGGTTATGTGTATTATATTGTATTGTATACGTGTGTTGAAGTCTTACCAAACACAGCTCCAGTTGATCGCAAAGAGCATAAAACTCTTCCAGGCTCTTGTCAAAGCGCTGAACAGTGGTGTCGCTGCTTTTGCTAAATCATTGGAAACAAAAGGAAATCTTAAACATCTGTAACATGCCTGACACAAACATATATTACAAGTACTATAGCTTTAAGCATAAGCCCTCAACCAATCAACTTACATGCCGTTGTCAATTGTCGTGTTATGGGCCAAATTCAGGGATGCAATCTTCATAAGATTCTGAAAATATAAAACATAGATAAAGCGGCACGTTTGTAACACATTGCTGCAGATAGTATTGGTGAAGCAAGAATGTACAACTAGGACGATTTCAATTCAGGGTAAGTCATTGGATGTTTGGGGCATTTTTCCATCAGTTTTTTAGCTCGATGCCGCACAATTACCTGCAGACTCTCCTTCAGCTGAGGGATTAGCATCTTAAATCTGTGGACTGGATCAAAGTCTTGCTGTTGGCTCAGTAGCTGCTGCTGTTGTTGTAATGAAGCTTGCTGTTGTAATCCGGGCTGGGACATCGGCCCGCCGGGCTGCTGCTGCTGAGACGCCATCATGATCGAATGAGATGTTACCACCGGAAGAAGAAGAGTAAAATATCCGGTTCAACGTTTTTCAAAATATAAGGGTTTCTTTATATTGGATTTTTTTTTGATGGAGTACAAATGTTCAGTTTGTTAATTGTAAAAGGTGCAGTAAATATAGTTGATACTATAAACAAATATACAAATTATAATAAAGTGTACAGCAATTAATAAACTGTAGGGAAAGAAGAAACACATACAACATTGGGCTCTGTTAAACTTGAAATGTCTAAATAATGTAATATTTTGGGGTACTTTTTCAAATTGTTAATGTTATTTTAATATCCATAACAATACAAAATAGGGTAGTCTTTTGGTTATCTACATAGCATTCGAAATGAATGCAAGTGACCACCTCTTTATGTGATGCACAACATACTAATTATAGCACATCATTCCCACTAATACCTGTTTCTTGTACTACTAGTCTACTTTGAAATTAAATTGAACACAAGATGTGTATTTTCTTCCAGGGTATTTTCATTGTATGTTATCTACAGTTTGTTATATATGTTGTGTTTTTCATTGTAGACACACATTGAAACTGCAATAATGATGAATCAAATGTGTCCGAACAATTGTAGACAATACAATGTCAAAATGTTATTTTTTAATTTGAAAAAGGGTATTATAGTATTCTATATCAAGTCATGTCACGTTGTAAATTAATACAAAGCAAGTGGGTCAAACCTTTATCGGAGTGTGTGCCTACTTTCATGTAGAAATGTTGATAATAAAATATGCACGTTATATTATTAAATAACTTTGGCTGTGAATACATAATTTGAGTATTTTACTTCTGTAACAATTAGTGTAAACTTCTTTATTTACGACACATTTTGCAATTAATCACACTAACCAACTTTTATAAACGATGCTATATTTCGCCATTTCAAACATATAAGAGACTTTCAAATATAAGTTAAGTTAAAGTTAACTTTTTTGTCAATCAGACCATACAACTTGTGCAAGTAATTATACAGAGGATTGAAAATGCGTTTCCCCATACTCCAAAATGTGCAGTATTATTTTTAACACACAACAATAACATAATAGTGCAAACAGACATAAACAAATAGACACAACATATACAGACAGACAGTGGGTGTATACATTTATACAGAATGGAATATTCAGTGTGCCAGAACTTGACTCAAGTTGGAAGTATGTTACTAAAGGGCAAAAATAAAAAGGTGCAATATAGCACAGTGCAAAGTTCAGAATAGCAGCACGGAGATGTATGTGAGCATGTATGATATTGTGCGTATAAAGAAGGAAATCAGTTAAATTCTATTTATTTATTTGACTGGCAGTTTTTCCTATTTCCTTCTTTTTGAGTGATTTTTGTTAAATTAGGATTGTTCCTTTGCGGTTTTCTCAGCGGCGTCCTGAAGGCAGCAGCAACAGCGCAGTATCGGAGGAGGGAGGGCCCTGCAGTCGCTCCTCTCAGAAACAGAAACCCCGTAGCACAGCAGCGCCATTCAAAAACAGTATCCAAAATGGCAGGAGCTGATGGAGACGACTCTCTCTACCCTATCGCCGTTCTCATTGATGAACTGCGAAATGAGGATGTTCAGGTAATAACACAAGATTTGACTTCTTTTCGTACTATTTATTGTTCTGTTAAATTGGACCATGTTCACGTATTCCAGGCGCGCATTTGATTAGCAGCTAGCTAACTAGCCCAAGCTAACGTCCCCGGGCCTATGGGATATGTCTACCGGGCGCACCCTGCTTTTCTAACCTTGTTGATTTGCTGTCATGATTTAATGCATACATAGTCAATCTGGGGAAATGTGATTGTGATTGTTGTATTTACTGAAATGTAAAGGTAACAAAAACGATGTGACAAGCTATCTAAGTCGTTGGTTTAGCTACTAGCGTTGACGCTTCGTATCCCGGGATGCTAGCTGATTGACTATAGAGTGCAATCACAACAACCGGGCGTTCAAGGCCGCAGTGGGTAGAGTATGTTCAGTCGGGTTATTCCTTGTCAATGGACGTAAAGCTATTGTTTGGATACATATCGTAGTTTTTTGAAATGCTGTTAGCTAGCTAGCTATTTATTTTTAAGACGTTAACCGTCACTGAGATTGGACGCTACCTTCACTGATGTACTTTTCTTGTGAGTCATTATACTTGGGCTAGCTGGGTATTGTAATGTTAAACGTGCTTACACTTTAATGTGAACGCTTCACTCACGATTTGTCGATTTTGTGTACAGCTTCGCCTGAACAGCATCAAGAAGCTGTCCACCATTGCTCTGGCCCTTGGTGTTGAGAGGACTCGCACTGAGCTCCTTCCTTTCCTCACAGGTAATAAAGTGCATCATCTTACCCATAAAACAATCACCTGATGATCGACAAAAAGAGGTTATGACCTCAGTGTTATTTTCAAAGGGTCGTCACATTGAGACATTCTGTTTGTGTTGTACTGCAAGCTGTTGTGAAAAGTCATCATGTTTTTCCTTTCTGCAATCCCTCAGACACCATCTATGATGAAGATGAGGTGCTCTTGGCCTTGGCTGAGCAGCTTGGCAATTTCACTATGTTGGTGGGAGGGCCAGAAAATGTCCATTGTCTCTTGGTAAGTCACTGAACAGTTGTTTTCGATTAATGCTATGGCCACATAGACATAACATGAATATAATGATGTATCATTTCATGTCATAGCATTCTTAAGAAGAATAATTGATAGACTCATGGACATTTTTAATATCACCTGGCTTTTTAGCTTGGTGAAAGGAATTAAAACAAACAATTCAAAAGTTTGCTTAATTAATTACATTTTTTTTTTACCTAAACCAGAAATATTGTCTATGAAGAGCATAGACTATTGATGTTTTTGGCAATAGATTTAAAAAACACTACATATACATCCTCTTTTAATGTCTTGTCGTAGTAAATTTGAAAACATTCACCCTTGCTAACCTTTTTATTCTTTTTTGACTACACAGCCCCCTCTGGAGAGCCTGGCTACAGTGGAGGAGACAGTAGTCAGAGACAAGGCCGTGGAGTCACTGAGGAAGATCTCCCAGGAGCATTCTCCAGTTGACCTGGAGGTCCATTTCGAGCCTTTGGTCAAGCGGCTGGCTAGTGGTGACTGGTTCACTTCTCGCACATCTGCCTGCGGCCTCTTCAGCGTCTGTTATCCCCGTGTCTCCAGCACCGTCAAGGCCGAGATCCGCCAGTAAGTGGCTCAACAAAGACAAACCAATTTGACAGTGCTCTAAATATCGTATTTAAATGTTGTACATTGTGGTTATAAATGAGACTTGTAACTAGATATTGATGCCCACCTGATGTGATTGTTTTGTGTGTATAAAGGTTTGGTCAGTCAGATTTCAGTGATGTAATCTCTGTTTGTGGTTATCTCTAGGCATTTCCGCACCTTGTGCTCAGATGACACTCCTATGGTGCGTCGTGCTGCAGCATCTAAACTGGGGGAATTTGCCAAAGTCCTGGAGCTTGATTATGTGAAAAGTGACATCATTTCCCTCTTCACTGCTCTAGCCTCTGATGAGCAGGTATGTTTCCCTAATGACACCTTAAACTGCTGCTGAATTCTGCTTTCTGCATTACTCTCTGAACAAAAAGTGATCCAACTCCCTTTTTTTTACCAGGACTCTGTGCGGCTGCTCGCTGTGGAAGCTTGCGTCAGCATTGCCACTCTGCTGCCTCAGGAGGACCTTGAGACCCTGGTGATGCCAACCCTGCGCCAGGCTGCTGAAGACAAATCCTGGAGGGTCCGCTACATGGTTGCCGACAAGTTCTCTGAGGTAAGCAGCTGATTCCTTTTCTACTTTCTAAGGGTGCTCCAGTCAGTACTTTAATGCCCGATACCTGGAAACTGTATCAGCCTCACCAATATCAGGGTCAATATGAAGCTGACGGCTGGACACAACTGACACACAATAAGTGCTTCTCAAAAAAACAATCATGAAGAGAAGGGATATTAGGCAGAGGGAGAAAAGAGTAAACAAATGTCGAATGTAATGAGGTGCAGGTTGGAAAGTGTGGGCACATTTGGATGTGGAAGTAAATACTGACACTCGCAGTGAGAAATATTTCTTATGAAACGCGTGTGTGGGCTTTTGCTCGAGTCAGTACAACTGTATCTGTGGTCACAGTAAATTATAAAATCTGTGACTAGTAAAGCCAGCTGAAAGGTTCTTTAATATCAGTGTCCATGTTGAAGATCGATGACAATAGATGCTGTGTTACACTTGAAGATATAACATTTGTAGGCTCTTATAAATAGAGAACATGCAACAGTCAGTATGTCAAAATGTGGTTCAAGTTGTCATTTATCAGGGCTTCTGGCTAGTTCTCATTCATTTTGTAATAATGTGCTAGTCTGTAAAAATCCTGTCACAGACCCATCTCTGAACTGATTCCAGAGAGATAATAGTAATCTATAAAAATCCATCATTTACTGTAGTTATGACCAAAAACCCTTCCAAAAATGTCACTTGAGTTCTAAGTTACTAAGTTTCGGTTGTTACTATCTTTAACGTCTGATGCAGGACAATAAATATCCTGGTCTACTTCCTTTCCGTAGAGGGTCTAAAATCTTAGGAATGTTTAACTAAATGCGTGTTCGGTTGGAAAGTAATGTCTTTAAAAGTTGTTCCCATCAACTATTTAAATGGGACGTTAGTAAATCCATTGTCTCAAACATAATTTTATCTTAAACCTGACTTTGGCAAGATGGTTAACCCCAAGTTGCTCCCGATTGGCCGGCCAACTGTGTGTGAATGTTAGTCTGCTGAGCTTGTGGCACCTTTTTATATGAATGGCGACTTCTATACAAGTTTATTGTTTATTGTCCAGCAGTGGCTCAGTAAGTAGGGGCTTGGACTGGGAATCGTAGGGTCGCCGGTTCAAGTCCCCGAACAGACTTGAAATATGGAAGGTGGACTGCTACTTGGAGAGGTCCCAGTTCACCTCCTAGGCCCTGCTGTGGTGCCCTTGAGCAAGGCACCGGACACCTCCAATCCCCCCTCCCCATTGCTCCCCGGGCGCTGCACGATAGCTGCCCACTGCTCCTAGTACTAGGATGGGTTAAATGCAGAGGAACAATTTCAATGTGTGTGCTCTGCTGTGTGCATGCATGTGACTAATAAAGAGGGTTTCATCCTCCGATTCTATCTATTCTATAAGTGGGGTCGTAAATAATATGAATGCATTCCATGGGTTTTTGTGTTGAAATGTTCGCCACATGCTTATTAGGATATTGTTGCTTCTCTCCAAATCTAGCTCCAGAAAGCAGTCGGACCAGAGATCACCAAGAACGATCTGGTGCCGGCCTTCCAGAATCTCCTGAAGGACTGTGAAGCCGAGGTCCGTGCTGCTGCAGCAAACAAAGTCAAAGGTCAGCAAATAAAGCCAGAAAACTACCGCTGTAAATGGCATGAATTGAAGGGTTCAAATGAACTGGGTTCAGCTTCTTGTCCTGTACGTTTCATATTTGATTGACGGTGTGCTCTTTATTTTGTTAGAGTTCTGTGAGAACCTCCCAGAGGACAGCCGCGAGCAGATCATCATGACTCACATTCTGCCCTGTGTCAAGGTAAAATAAAAACAAACATTTTATAATTTGTTTGCTGCTTCATCTCAGTTTAACAAAACACTCTTTGAGATGCTCTGTGCTATTAAGCAAGGAAAAGGACTGGAGGCGTGTCTGTTTATAGTCTTCCCCGAAGGCTTTATGTAGAGATGTGGGGGTGGGACATCCTCTCAAAGGAAAGCTGGGGTGTTTGTTTTACAATTTAGCTGTTTAATTAATTAATTTTTATATATAATGTTGTCCATTCTCACTGATAAATCAGTAACTTGATAGCTGATATCTGACGAGTCCAACGGTTTGAAAATGATGATACAATATTACATATACCACTCATCGAGGTTTTGTTTACAAGTGTTTTTTCCCCCACCACATTTAGATGCCCATGATATCCAGATTTAGCAGTTGAGTAAAATATCAGTAGCTGGAAAAAAGTACCACGTTGTTAACTGAAATGTTTGAACAACACATTTGATGATATGGGATATGGGCACACTTCTAGGATCCTAAACATTGTTGCTGCTCTACAGTGAGGACCTGTGTTTGCTTTGATGCTCTGATGGCTGACCGCATACACTGAAACACCCATAGATGCCCACTAAGATACCCCTAGCTGCAAAAAATTGGGCATTGGTATGCAGCATTAGATGGTATAACACTGTTTCTGCGCCAGTGTTTGAACACCAGGGGGCACTGTTGTGTTTTGGATCAACAATAACTTCATTCGTGGTGCCTTTTACTAATCTTTTTTCATTTACTTGAATTAGTGGCAAGGGTTTACATCCAGTGAGATTCTTGGGTTTATACACTTGTTTGTATATGGTAGACGGTGTCACATAGGGTCATTCTGCTTATCCTGTTACCATATCACCAGTGGAACAGACTGACACACAACCTTTACAAAGCTGTACAAATCACTGAACATCTTTGAACCATTTTGAAGTTATATTATGCTATTTCAGTCTTAATCATATTTAACGTTCTTCCACCTCCAGGAGTGAACCGCAGGACTGTGTCCCACTCTGCTGCATATTTACACACGACGTCGATTATAGCCTCCCTCTCCGCAGTGTGTTGTGATTGTGACCAATAACAGTACTCTTGATGTTTGTTTACGTGCTTTGTGTCTTAACCATTTGTTGGTGCTGTCTCCTCTGTGTCTCTGTCCAGGAACTCGTCTCAGACACCAACCAGCACGTGAAGTCTGCCCTGGCCTCGGTCATTATGGGCCTTTCTACCATCCTGGGCAAGGACAACACAATAGAGCACTTACTACCTCTCTTCCTGGCTCAGCTCAAGGACGAGGTAAAGGAAATGCAGACGTCTAATAGTAGATTTCTCTTTTATACCTGGCAGGGATTGGTTTGGTAACATCCACATCAAAAGTTAATGTGAAGCTCATAGTTTGTCCAACTTTTTTTGATTGAAGTGATCCACACTTCTGAGTCAGGGTAGAGCCGTTTAGGTGCAGCCACCAGATGTACCTGGCTGAGTAGGAGGATGATTCATTGGGTTGGCAGCCAGACTGAACCCTTACCATTAGGATATTGGATTGTTGTGTCTAGAGGGAAGCATAATGAATAGCTGGACACCATGCAACTAGACGTCTTTGCTAGATGCATTTTAATTGTATTTAAGCAGAGAAGCTTTCCCCCCCAGCTGGCCATGTAGTATATACAATATTTTCTGAGTGTCGTTGAGTCTGCTTTGCATTCCAGTCATTTTGTCACTTTTTCAGCTATATGTTTCTGGAGCTGTCTAAGTTGATTTAGTCTGCGTGAAGTTAGCACGGACTGGGTTTAGGAGAAGAATGTACAAAAACATTCATGAGCTGATGCAACAGGTTCATCTGGAACAGCAGTAGCTCACAGCTGGTTCCATGAACACATCTCCACCACTTTCACAGATTGAGATGAGGCAGGAGTTTGGCAGGTTAGACTCAAATGTGTATATACATGTTTTGGGACGCTGGTGGCGGTCGGTTCTTTCCCTGCTCGCTTTTTGTCCTATTTAAAGATGGCCCCATTTCCTCACAGCTCGAACGCATCTCTAAGAGTGTCTAATTAGATTTGTCCGAACTGACAGCTTTGACTCGCACGTTTCCATGATTCAACGTGCTGAGGACAGCTGAAAGAGAGCACGATGGAGAACGTCTTGCAGATGTGCTATTAATTTAAAAGCTCACTTAGTTTAATTCATACCGTGACTTTTTTTTTTGGCTTCTCCTCAGTTCCCCCTCTCAACAACCCTGACGGAATATTTAAAATCTAAAAATTTTGTTAAGCCGTTTCAGTTGTTATGCTCTAATTCTAACTAAAGCAGATCTCCCTTTCAGGATCTTTCATAGAAACGTGCGTTACATGTCCTAGATGAAACTTCTTGGAAGTTAGTTTGTTTATAATGACTCGAGAATAGTAGAGAATGACATTAGGACACGTTCATATCAAGCTTAAATACTGATTAATTTAGATTTAGGTTTGAGGTTCGAAGGACCCCCAAACAATTGCTACACCCTACAGGTTCCTCTAGTGTGATCCTTAAAATTACCTGAAATATAAGTATCGTAATGACCCTTATATAAAGCATCCTGAGTAAATCTGTTCGGACAGCAGACTGCTTGTTTTGTATCGAAATACTTTGCTGTGATTAATGCGCTTTAAATAACTTTTCTGCCCCAGTGCCCCGAGGTGCGTCTCAACATCATCTCCAACCTGGACTGTGTGAACGAGGTGATCGGCATCCGTCAGCTCTCCCAGTCTCTGCTGCCGGCCATCGTGGAGCTGGCAGAGGACGCCAAGTGGAGGGTCCGCCTCGCCATCATCGAGTACATGCCCCTGTTGGCGGGACAGCTGGTGAGTCATTGAGTGTAGCAACACAGCGGAGACCCTTAGTGAATATGTTTTAAAGGTGTTTTTAAATGACTTCCATGTGTAGAATCAGAGCTTGTAGCAATGTGCGGACAGATGGGAAGTGCTCTGATCACACTGTGCATGTTTCCTCAGGGAGTCGAGTTCTTTGATGAGAAGCTCAACACCCTCTGTATGGCCTGGCTGATTGATCACGGTAAGGCACTCTTGTTGGCAGACGTATATAGGCTATATTTTTCAGATGTAACAAATTCTACAAGTGAAAAAACCTGCTGTTTATGGCAATATCTTTTTCCAAATAAGTCCAGGTGTTTTCCATTTTATTTCATTTATGTTCTCAAACAACAATCACCTCAGAAACATCCCGCACCTACTTCCTGGAGAAGGATTCCCAAATCACTCGCTCCTTAATTTTCCTGGATCATTGTATTTGTCTTCCCTCAGTACTCGGCAGCAGTCTGGTGCTTGAAGTCAAAACGGTTCTATTTGACTATCAATTCTTTCTGTCCTGCCTTTAGTCTTCCATATCTCAGAGCATCAGTCACCTGACCCCGGCCAGTTGGCAGACAGATGTCCTCTTATCAAGGTCATCTGGAATCTGTACTACAAAGTTTGACATCAGAATGATATAACCAGGGCACAGCTGTGCATTACTAACATTTGGGTCCCTCTGAGTGAGTTAATAACTGAGCTGGTTTATCCTGGGCTCCTCTCTCTCCTTAAACGGGTCTGAGACGATGATCCGTGTGTATTTCTGAACCAGTCTGCAGAACATCTCTCCCTGTTCCACCGGAGAACTTGGAGCTCTGTCTTTTGCATTCATTTCCACTCCGAGTATAAAGTGTTCTCTGCACATCAAGTTTTCCAATTAGAGACACACACACACTCACTATTGAGGACAAAGGGCCATCTGGGTTGTGTTGTGTGTCTTTAGCTGGGGTTAGGGCTGTGACACCCTTACGTAAGCTCTTCAGTGAAGGGCAGGACTACAGAAACCAGTACATAACCTTCCCTTTTATTGAAGACATCGTGTATCTTATATTTCACATGTCAATGTACTCGTGAGGATATCTGCTCCTCAGTTTTTACCCAGTATACTGAGTAAGGTCTTTAGATTTAGAAGACTTTTCATCATATGAATACTGTATACTCCGAGCAAACTAATTCAATATGTATTTTTGAAAATCCTAAAGGATAGAACTCGGAGGCCTTTATGATCTGTAAAGCATACAAAGAGTAAATGAATAGAGGACAGCACTTAAACCGCTTCTATGGATCAAATTGTTTGAAACCTGATTTTTACACGCTGTTGAAGTCATATAGCGTCTGCTTACAGTGTTCAGGGAGAAGGCAGAATAATTAGCAGGAAGCCAGTAAAAAGCAGAGCAATGAGTTTAAATACTTTAAACTTGTGTATCAAACACTAATTAGATGTTAATCTGCATGATAAAGACACACCGCAGTGATTCCCACAGTTTCTAAAGCAAATCCAGCTGTCTTTGAGCAATGTGAGGTCCTCTCTGCCGTGGAGGAAAATATGAAACCACAGCGCACCGTTGACGCAGATTGTTGTCTCTTATGTTCCAGTGTACGCCATCCGTGAGGCAGCCACCTGTAACCTCATGAAGCTGGTGGAGAAGTTTGGAGCCGAGTGGGCTCAGAACACCATCGTGCCCAAAGTGTTGGGCATGGCCAACGACCCCAACTACCTGCACAGGATGACCACTCTGTTCTGCATCAACGTGAGTCTTCGCAGCGTCGGACCTCTCATGTTAGAGTGACGTCCACACATTGTCCAATACTGTGGCGCGTCTTATCTGTACTGTTTACTGACCCTCTGTATTAGACTGATGCTAATGTTCCCTGTGAGTGACCCTTTGTCTGTGTCTCAGGCTCTGTCAGAGGCCTGCGGTCAGGACATCACCACTAAGCAGATGCTGCCGGTGGTCCTGAAGATGTCCACTGACCAGGTGGCCAACGTACGCTTCAACGTGGCCAAATCCCTCCAGAAGATCGGCCCCGTCATCGACAGCAAGTATGTTAGCTCAGCATCGTTCTATTGATCATCTCTCTCAAATCCAGAACCAGAAGGACAGTTTGTCTGATGCTTCTCCCCCTTTCTGTCCCAAAGTGCCCTTCAGACAGAAGTGAAGCCAGTGCTGGAGAAGCTGGCCACAGACACAGACATGGATGTCAAGTACTTTGCCCAGGAGGCCATCAGTGGTGAGTGTTCCTCTCTCCTATCATCATAAATGGATTTGACTTTACATGAATCATGGAATCTCATCCTGGTTTCCTCCCTCTCCACAGTTCTGGCCCTGGCATAACCACCCCACCATGGCTAACCCAGAGAAACCCCCCCACCCCCCACCCTCCCGAGAAAACAACGCAACAACACTTTTACGAGATATTTATTGATGTTCAGGAACAACTGGTAAATGTATAGAGAAAGCTGTTAACGATTGTTTTTATCGTTTTTCTTGATTTGTCCCTTTGTTTACTGTCCAGTAGTAGTCATGTCCACCCGTAGCCCGGGCTTCTGTGAGCCGTCCTCTCGCTGTAGACGGGTGCTTTAACAAAGGCATTTAGTGGTGCATGCTGACGAATGTGCTACTGTACTACCAAGACATCAAACCAGGCGCCCCCCCTCACACATTCCTCTCTCAAGTCCTCGCCCCGCTTTTGTACTTCCACATCAGTCGTTGTAGCTTTCAAAATGTCGCTATCTAGCTCTCTGTGCTAGCTCTCTGCTGCTGTGCTTCTCTCACAATGCTAGACTCCAACTTTGAGAAGGAGATGGTGCATCAAGCTGTTTATTTTGCTAAGCTTCCACCCAAGTCAGGCCTTTGATACTGCTCTCTTTTCGCGGAGACACTGCTGTGGCCCTCTGAAGAAGACATTTAAAAGTCTGTGGCAGGCCCTCTCCAAACCTGTTGTCTCTTCAACGCTTCACAGGTTCTGTAGAAAGCTCTGACAAAGTATTAATGGGTAATGTGCTTTACTGGAGGAAGTCTGAGGAGCTCAATGATAGCATGTACTTCAAATGTACGCTCAGACCAGGAATTACCTGCTGATGGGGACCATCCAAGCAAAGTGTTGCTCATAATTGTCCCTCAGTGGTTGTTGATGTACTAGGGTGGGAAGTAGTTGTGATTTTCTGCAATATGTTCTCAGCATTGCTCTTAATCTTTGTGCCAATTACTTTGATAAACTGGTGTTTTATTTTAGTTTGTCTGGGTAAACGGTTTTCTCCTGTTCTGTAAAACAACGGTGTTCTTTCTCTGTAAGGGACACTTTATTACTAGAACGTTAATGTGGTGGGTAAGCTAAATTGACTACAGCTGTAAGGGCCGTGGGATTAACACGTGTCCCTCTTTGTCCTGGAGCCCCCCGTCTCCCTTCCATCAATGCCAAGTCCTCCACTCGACCTGCAGTTTAAAAGCAAAGGGTCAGCAAACATAAAGGGCCACCCAAGGATTCCTGCTTAGAAACATCTACACGATGGAGAACAAGTGCGTGCTTTCAAAGAAAGAGGGATGGGGGGGCCATGGAGAATGTGTACGTAAGGCTGCATAATGTTTTATTATGGGGTGGGAGCTTGGGTGGATATGGGCGGGTTGAATAAATGTGTCTTCTGCGCTGATAAAGAAACGTTTGTTTTTCCCTGAACTACTCCCGCTGTTCCCTTCTCCTCTACCCTCCCCCTGTTCTCGAATAAATAAACCTTGATTGTTGATTGTCCTGTATCACGAAGACCATGCTTTTATTTTTACTTTAAATTCTCTCCACATTGAGATGCTCTACTACTGTATCTTGATCTGAATAAACTAACAAACAAACTGCTGTATCTGCTTTTTCATAAGTTGACTCCAAACATTTCATTTTAAATATAAATGTGATTTTTATAGCATCATATAATATGTTTGTCAAAGCTGACAATAACTTTTGAGTTGATCATTATGAACCAACACATCTGGAAAAGAGTGAATGTGTTTTATTGGCTTGTTTTTAAGCAGACACATTGGCTTTGGTTAGGTGTTGCAGTCGTTTCCCTCCTGGGAACACTGTCACAGTTCTCTTGCAGACGTTCCTTAAGGTTTCTCACTGCATTCATGATGTGCTTTACCAAACATGTGTATGCACTGCAATAAAAAAAAAGAAAAGCTTTTAGGTCTCAGTAATGGGGTCAAATGGGGTGTTTTCACTGAGTACGGCAGCTGGGCCACTGAGATGAGGCATATTGTCTCAAGTTATAAGTTAGCAAAATGAAACTGTAGGTAAGTTATGATTGATCCTTGAATGGCAGCTCTCCATAGGGTTTTATTTATGTTACTAAAGTGTTTGCAGCTCATTCTGTAAAACCGAAGCCTCAGACAGCTTTAAGGGAAATATGAAAGGTATATTTCGATCTTATGCTAAAAGGATTCCTTATCAACAATAGATTTTTGAAAAGATTTTTTCAACTTTAACTGAATTAATCAGGAAAATGGGCTTATTCACACCTGAATTCCACTGTGTAATATATGTCTAAATACATATTAAAGAAGCACAATATAAAAAAAACTCAAGTTCAATGTGTGGGCCGTATTCCATTATACTGTTTGAACTGGCTCAGGGCCACAGTTGGTCCCGGGGCCATAGTTTGGACAACCCTGCAGTAGAACATCCAGTATCAAAAATGGCCTAATCATACCTTATCTGTAACTACCTGTCTTCTGTGTTGTAAAATGTGAAGTTCATGAATGGTAAATACTGTCGGCTTTGTAACAATATCCCTTTAATGGGGGGGGTACAGTGTAGCCTCTTAGCCTGTAAATGACACAAGAAAATGTGGGATTCATTTCACATGTTCCTGGTCTCTTATTTGGTTAGCCCTGACTGTGGGCGTCTGCTGTGGAGATGAAAGCGCAGGGAATCCTGCAGAGCGGGTCAGGATCTGCAGCTGACACCTGCCCTCACACTGACTACTGCCGGGGAGAGGAATGCCGCAAAATAAGGGCTGGGCTGAGAAAGACTTCTTAAGCATGTGTAGTTTGGATGTATGAACAACGTGCAACATATCGTCTACTACCTGCAGCAGACATTGTGAGCAATTAACAGAAGATTAGGGTGATAAATCTCATGTCAGAGATCTTTATGAGAACCTTCCTTTTTTAATCTCCTCAAATCTCCAGTCCTCCTTGGAGCCATGTGTCCTCCCAGCCCTTCGATTGTATTTACCTCAGCTCCAGCGCACATTAGACACTTCCTCTGTAATATAAATGTAATTCACAGGTTGGGGCAGCTGCTGTGTGTCAGCACATTTTGCTACAGCGAGACCACCTCGAGAGCTATTGCTTTATGTGAGGTGGGAGGAGGATTGCTGCTTGACCTTTGAGACACATAACCACACTTTTCACTTAAAAAAAATCATATTCCAACTTTTTTACTGTTTTTTTAATGACAACTGGAAATCTTCATTAAAACACGATTAGTTGAGGGCCAGCCCCCCCAACCTTCCAAATCTGCTTGGGTTCACAAGGCCGTAATGAAACAGCAGCAACCTATTTCTCTGTATGTCGTTCCTGTTATTTGGGGGGGATTTTCAGCAGCCAGAGCCCTTGACTGTGCTGAGAGCCCTGACGTCAATGCAGCTGCCTCCCAGGACTGTGTCATTTATAATGAAAGGAGTCAAGCAAGCCCCCACACAGCATGGCGCGCACACACACACACACACACACACACACACACACACACACACACACACACACACACACACACACACACACACACACACACACACACACACACACACACACACACACACACACACACACACACACACACACACACACACACACACAGTGAGGTCAGATGCTCTCACTGTGACGACTGACAAACATCAGTCGGGGAGAAGGAGAGCGCTGGCAGACACATTTTCCTTAAGTCACCTTGTCACTTCAGCTCCCCCTCTCTTTATTCTGTCATCCTACAGCGAGGCAGCAGGGGTTTATAAACCTCACAAACTCACTACTCCAGATAATATCAGTCCAAGGATAGCTCAAGAAGAGTGTGTGACTCTTGGCTTGGCTGTAACATCCAGCCTCGAGCCTGAAGGAGACCATTTTTTTCCAGGCACTTCTGGGTCATCTGTACTGGGATTTCCAACCCTGTCCATCTGCTGGCTGCATGTGTTTAGCTTGTGTTCAGAGACTCAGGATTGAAGCTGCATAAAGGGGGACACATGCATATGAGTGCTGTATGACCTTCAAGGAACACCTGAATTTATATAAGAAAGCAGAGGCTAAGCAGAGGGTTTCTGAATGCAGTTTCTTCCTTGCATTGCAGTATGTTTCCATTTTTTACATTAATGAATACATTTTCTGTGCAGCTCTAATCCTGAAAAGTGCTGTGATCCCCTGCTCTAAAAAAGACGCAGTAGGATGTTGTCATCCACCCTCCTCCTGTTGTCATAGCAACCATTGATGTCATTACAGTATACTTTGGCCTGATGAGTGAATAGGACTCGGATATTCTGATAGTTTATTGAAGAAAAAGAAGATTACGGCTGTCTTTTCCCAGATCAGCTTTCTTTTCTCTGTCTGTTCCCTGAAGAGCGCCTGTGACAGACAGTCTGCTGAAGGTCTCAATGGCAGACAAAGCCACAGGATACATATACTGGCTATAAATAACTACACTTCAATAGAAATCGCTGCTGTCTGAAAGGGAAATTTGCTACGAGGTTATCAAATATAGGATGACAGTGTGCCAATACCTTTTCACGTTTCATCTGGTGGTGTTTCTTTCTGGAGCAGGAGGTGTTGAGGTTTTTGATCTTGGATTGATCCCATTTATTAAATTTTTAAGCACTGTCTCGCAGCCCTGTTCAGAGTCAAATTCACTTTGCATTATAAGCAACAGATGCAAACTGTGAGGCTAAGCTGACTGAAATCTGATCAGCACGAGTGTGACCCATCCCATGTTTCAGATTATCAGTTTGCACATGGTCTGATCCCAGGAAAATAAATGAGACCCTGGTTTCCATGAAGCCCCCCCTCCCTTAGCTACTCTGGTAGTGTATTAGCTGGATTAGCTGTCCTGTGTGTGGGTTGATTGGATTGAGCATTCACTCTTATGATCCTTTCCAAACAACAGGGACAAACCTCTGCTCTAAGCAACATAGAGGCATGCTTTCATTTTGTAGTGGCAGTATTTCAGCCTGAATGTATTCCCAGTCTTCAGCCTTCTTCACAGATGTGAAGCTGAGGTCAACCAATCAGAGGACTCAGCTCAGGACAGGCCTCCTCCAGCTGCACTTTACTATCAGGAAAATGTGTTTGAGTTTGATGTAGTTTGATAAACATTGACAGGCAGTCGCCATGGAGGTGATGTCAGATCAGTGATCTCAGCCACCGGTCAAGGTCTCGGGGTTTATCAGTGCTGATGAATTATTCAGTCCCTCCTCCTGCCTATAAACACTTGGTATAAAAGCCTGCAAAATGCTGCAGAGTCTAACAGCTAGTTGCACAAAATGGATGTGAGCTTAGTCGTCTGGAAGATGATTTTAAGAGGAAATGTGGTTACTTTTTTCTTTTATATCAAGACAGGTGTGTTTCAGTCTACATAATCCATGCTGTTTTAGAAGAGTATGCCAGTCTTAGAAAAAACGTGCAGATGGTTTTGTTCTCAATCTCTGAGATTTCTTCTCAGCTGCTGCTCTTGGTTTCGGTGGAAGGACTTTTAGAGTTCTGGGAAAGTGAGCCTGTGAATTGTTCAGTAAGGCAGTTCTGGAAACACCATATTGTTCCACATGATGGTGTTGACAAGTAGATTGATACTCATTGCTGCTCTTTTGTCTTCTCACCTGTAAGTCAGTACAGCTGGGTAGAGCCACCTGCCTCGGGATGATTCAGTCCAGGTATGATGTAATTTACGTGTGAAAACTCATCATGTATAAAACTCTTGACAACTGACTACACATCTGTCATCTCCTGTACACTTGACTGGAAATATTTGTTTGCAGTTAAAGTCTTTAGAGAATACAAATATTTAAATGACGGGTCCGGTACAGCAGCTTCTGTCGGATCAACGGCATTAGGAGCTTTAGTTCTGGTTGCAAAGACTTCTGGTTCAGCTGTGACTCAGTTTATATGGAGCACTTGGTTTGAATTTTTCCAGGTCATTAACCCACGCCTACACCATGCAACCCTGGGGTGCTATCAGACAGCTGCAGTATGTACTTACAGGAAAATGTCATTTTGTGGAGAAGGTAGCAGAGTGTGTGTGTGTGGTAGGAGACACTTCAATAACCAGGAGGAACACAAACAGCAGCACAAAAAAAACACAGACAATATTTTTATGTTCAATAAACCTTTTTTTTTTAATCTCAACAGCAAGTTAGCTTATGTGTGGTCAACATCAATGAAGGTAAATATAAAACTGGTTTTCTATCAATAGATTGATGTTTTTGTTTCATCAGCTGGAGGTGAAATTATCATACTTGGAAACACGTCCACTAGAATCTTCATGACTTTATTCTTCAACTAGAGAAATATTGCTATAATACTTTTAAATGGTATACACTGATTGACCAACGAGAAAAAGCACGGCAGAGAAGCAGACAAAGAAGCTCCAAAACTCCACACGGTGGGTCGTACAGGGAAACTTCTGAGGGACTTTGGTTTTGTACCTTTGTAAAACCTGGCTCTACTTATTTTTGGGAAGAAAACAAAAAAAGTAATGAGAAAATAAATGATAAAAAGGGTCCAACCAGAAATAATGGTGCAATTGAAAATCTTAATTCAGATTAAAAATACGAAAAAGTAAAAAGGCACACTGAACACTTTTCACGTTCAACACAAAATTCACCTTGGTGCACCAAAGATTCACCACACCACTAATTTATACAAAGATCACTCGCCGTAAACCGACAAGTGTTTCTCTTTCTTGGATTAAAATAAACAATCAGATAAAGTGTTACTGTGTCTGGTCTTTCTTTGAAAGAAATGTGTTTTGTGTCCATTATTGTCGGGGAAGAGAGAGAGGAGAAAGGGGTTTCCTACAGATTAGAGTTTGTTGATCTGCCAGGAAACAGCAAACCTTTTCCCACCTCCTCCTCTCTAGCTACATCTCTTCTTCCCCTTGTTGTCAAAGTGCTCCAGTATTCAACTTCCACAGATCATCTTGTAGCTGTTCTAGCCTGACCATTGAAAAATGAAAGCAAACAATCACAATCAAATAAAGGCGAAATCCACCCTTTGATATTTTAACAGTGCCATTTATCGACAATATTAGTGTTGCGTTAACCGCGTTGTACTCTAGTTCATTCCCATTCTAAAAAGGGACATTTCTAACATAACCAACGAACTGGGTGTGAGCTTATTCCTGTCATTAAATACCGGTGTATGTCCATATAAACCTTTAGCATTTGTATATTTTAGGGTGGAACTATTAACGAACCACAAGACCTGTTTTTCAACATGACTGCAGCGCACTGGTCTGTCAAGGCCATTGTTGTTGGGTTGTGAGTATCTATGCCCTTTTGACTTTTAAATGTCAAGGCTAAATGGTGACTTAAACTCAATTTGATGTCATATAGATCAATTATAAAGAGGATTAAAAAAGTGCATCACTGAAGAAGAAAAGTACACTTTGCAGTAGAGCCAATATAGGAAGTCAAAAAATAATTCAGCTACAATAGTGTCTTTTCTGTCTTGTTTCTTTGCCGGAAAAGACTTAGCCTTGTGAGAAAACTAAATATGTGGGCAGTTCGTCAAATAAAACTGAATTTGTTAATTTGAGCCCTGAGAAATAAGAATAAGTGTTGACCAATTGATACATTAAAAAAAGCCACAGAAACTGTGATCATTAGTTGCTAGGTTAATTAGCTGTGAGACTGTTAAAAGCATCTTAAGGTGGATTTTCCTTTAAGTCTCGCACAGGACTGCAACCACAGTTGGTCCACATTTCCAAGCCATTGTTTAAGACTGTTTACTTCAACTATCGAGGCTCAGAGGCAAACCAACTCCCCAGAGTCTGTTGTGAACTCTCACATATCTTAGTCTAGTCTACAGGCTGAGAGCAACAGTCTTGTTTTGAAGGCTAATCTGACAAACACTTGGACAGTTTAACCCACAACCACTGAAGGTCGGGCTGTCTGGCAGATGGTCGCAGTCCAATAACCTCATCTCAACCCTATGATGTTGACTCTCCTGTTATTCCAATGAAAAGCAGTTGTTTTTAGAAATCTGTCAGAGAAGATACGTCTGTGCGTTTCAAGTAGATTGAACACAGTCTATGTGCTGTAAAAAACTAAAATCTCATGTTTCTAGTTTGCTGTCAGTCAAAGAGCGGCGGTGAGCCGGTAGTCTAAATCCAGTGTCAGGTGACTGATGTTCGGTCGGTCTTTGTCTCACAGCGGCCTCAATGTCAGAGAGAAAAACATTCTTTCATGAAACCTAATGCAGAGGATTTTCAGCGGGTCAATTCATTAAAATAAACATGATTCATTATTAAAACACCACAGAGGCATGACTAGAGCATCGAGGATGTAAACCAGAATTAATCAAAAAGCTACAACTGTGCTCTGCGCGGAAAAAGCACAGTTTTTGTTATTCTGAGAGGAGACGTGATGGAGGCAGAACATTTGAAGAAGTGTGAACACACACACACACACACACACACACACACACACACACACACACACACACACACACACACACACACACACACACACACACACACACACACACACACACACACACACACACACACACACACACACACACACACACACACACACACACACACACACACACACACACACACACACACCCCTGCACTTCCAGGGCCAGGGAGGGGAGGGGAGGGATTATCTCCTGGTTACATCATCGGCTCAAGTGATGTCACTGCTGATGACTCAGAGGTCCCCAGGAACCAATCAGAGTTGGCTGTACAGGTGAGGCTTCCATTCATAATCCCTCAACATTAAGGATTAATATTGCTTCAGTATTGCCACAAAAATAGAATAATATTGACTGTCTAAAACAACGCTACTTCTCAACCAACCACATTAATTACATCAGCCCTCATTTATCAGGCAAACGCATGACCCACAATTCAGCTGTTATATATATATATGTGTGGCCATGTGGCTGGTCATCATCCCCATGAGACCTGGCAGGTGTGTGTTTGATTTAATGTACAGGTGGAAAAAAAGCAGTTCAGTAGTGTAGGAAATCAATCAGGATCAGTAGTTACAATTTATAAAAACACAAAGAAAAACAGCAAATATTATTTATGTCACGACGCCTACACAAAAGTCTGAGGCAACAGAATCGTGTGGTATCTATTATTTTCACTCATGTTGCAGCTTTGAAAGAAGTTTGCGCTGGTTATAGTGGAAGCTTAAGGTATTTGTTTAGGAAAATGACAAAACCTGATGATTTTTAGGAGTAGTTATGTATGTGTTAGTGTTGAAAGCTTGAATACAGTCATGACATTAGCCTTGCACTCACATTAGTTTGTAAAATCAGTTGTATAAAATGGAGAAAAAAATGTTAACACTTGAATTTGCGGCGATGTTCATGGTACCGTGATAAATGAGGGCTATTTCCTGTTGTTCAGTTGTTTTTTTATCTACTGAAACAGAAAAAAGAAATCCACAGAAGTCTAGAAGAACAAGTAGAATCAGTCTATTGTTGATGGTGTCCTATTTAAATACAAAAGCACTGCCAGCCATTGTCCTTATGGTTGTCTGACAGTCAGTCCTAAATGAGTTCACTTCCAAACCATTTCTAGGTGAAATGCCGCGCCCTGGCAGCCTGCAGGATGTGCAGGCCTCTCCCGGCTGCACGACGCAGTCCTCACGGGTGTCAGCGTGTCCGCGACAACAGCCTCACCAAGTCGGCATGGCAAAGCTCTGATTGTGCCAGATATGACCTGTTCCTGCCTCACAGAGCTGATGAGAACAGAGGAATAGAGGGAGAAAGGAAGGTATGCTGAGGGAGGAACGTGGCAGAAAGGTTGTCTGATGTTCATCACCACTAGGAAATGAAGTTTGTATTAGTCATACAAAAATGAACCCTTTTCCTTCCCTATTGCTACGCATATGGCCTCCACTTATATCTCCATTCTCTCTGCTCTTAGTGCTGTAAAGGTTTTTCATTGCTTAATACTGCTTTCTATTAACCCCTTTAGCTGGCTTTAGTTGACCAGTACAAAGCCGTGCTGGGAGTCTACTGTCTCCATCATCTCACTATCCAGGCCCTGCAGCTCAGGCAGGCCCAGGCCCTCTGTATGCCCCGGACCAGCCAGACCCCCGGCCTCATCGTCTCCTGGAGGAGGGAGGTGCAACAAAGCAGGGTCCAGCAGGAACTCGGACTGGTCTGGGTGAAGCCCCTCAAAGGAAGGCCCAAGGACCTGCTGCTCACAGCCTACAGGGTAGCTGAAGCCCAGGCCGCTGGCACAGGCATCATGAGGAAGGGGATGGTGGAGCTGGTGGTGGAGGTGAGATCCAGGGGGGAGCTGTTGGGTGTAGTGGTGGTGGCTCATGTAAGGATCATAAACCAGGCCCTGGCCCGGCTCCATCAAGGAGCTCATGCTGTGGGGGTGGCTGAAGGGAGGCGAGGGCTGGGGACTGCCCTGCTGCTGGGGCTGAGGCTGGTGGGCGGCTGACATAGGGGGGCCCTGAGGGGAACCCTGAGACGCTGCTGGGTCCAGACCAGGGCCGCCTGTCGGGTAGGATCCTTCAGCTATCTGCATCTGGTTGAAGTAGACCGGTAGCCCCATGCCCTGGGACTGCTGCAGGTACATCCTCTTCTGGTTCAGTCTGTGGGGAGCGCAGCAGACCCCACTTAGAGAAAAATCACTTTGAATTAACAAAAGGAGGACTAACAAAGGTAGAAACATGTTGTGGACATAACATTTAGCCTGGTCCCACAACATCAAGTTGCTGCCAACACCAGTAATCTGTCTGGTGATTATTTATGGTTTGAAAAACTGTCGACCAATCAGAGTTTAGTAGATGAGAGTGAGAATTGGGGCAACTTCTTCCTACAGAGCTAGATTTCTTCTAGTTTATATCCAAGAAAAATAACGAGAAAAATAATGAAAAGCGTGAATGAGTTTGAAGCAGCTATTTACATATTGATTTGATAATGAAAATGTTGACTACCATATCAATTGTTACTAAAGTTAAGTCAAAACATAAAGAAAAGAACCCCCTTTTTACTTTAAATCAGCAAAACTTAAACGAAAGACTGATGTAAAACAAAATATAATTTCAGTCTAAATATCAGGTACAGTAATTGTTTTATTCCTGGGTGTTTGTCAGTATACGAGTCCCCCACATAAAAACGTTTTCAACCTGGACTGAATGTACTTATGACTGGCGCAATATGTACTTAACTTGGACTTGCACGTAAACATGTATATGTATTTATCATACACATAAATATTAATATCTCTACATGTCAACTTTAACCCCATAGTTATTTTAATGTATACTTTTTCTAAAACTCTTTATTTTTTGACCTCTCCTATCCTGTGTTTTACTTGTATTGCTTTTGATTAAAACAAAGGCTTTTTTACCCAAAACACTTAATTCCCCAGGAGTGAAAGTTCACGATAGCTAAATGAACACAAGAGAAAAGCAGTGAAAGTATTTAATGAAATGAAAAATAAATGATATAGCAGCAAATGTGTGGGGCAGACATTTTCAGTGTGAATTACCTGTGTTCCTGCAGCTGTTGCTCTAAAGTTCGAGTGTCCTTACAGAAAAGTTGGCAGCTAGCAGGACTGTTAGCCAAGACGTTGGCCTTTGGGGTAGAAGAGAGATTGGGACTGATAACTGTGTTCAGGGTAATCACCATGGTAACAGGGGCTACAAACTATTTCATAACTGTTGAATCATAGCAGATCTGATAATCCTTACATTTCCAAACAAAATCACTTAATGAACTAAACAGACATTTGACCTTGAGAGAGGTCCGTATCAGGTATAATACTCCATGTTTAAACTGCATAGTCATTAAGAGTGAGTGTCATTGGTGTTAGACTGTACCTGTAGTCTATGAGTGAGGTATTGTGTCTCTAAACTCTGTCTGCGGGACAGGAGAGGCGGACCACCATGGTATAAAGCTAGGCCCTCCTGCTGCTTGGATGCATCGCCCTTCAATCAAAAACATAAAGCATTAGAACCAGGGCTGTTCATGAATACGCATGACTGTGGACACACGTATCGCTGTCAGCTGATAAAGCTGTGTCGGGGTCTGGGTGCTTCATGGTGTGGTCTAACTGGATTATTGATAGTGCCTGCACAAATGTCTGTGTGGTGACTGATCAGTCAGATGCCTTTCTCTAAATGGCATGTACCACAGGGATTACAGAGCAGTTAAATGAAATGAAAGCAAATCAAAAGGATGATGGGGTCCCAGCATCATAAACACAAAGAGCTGTGTTATTCAATTATGAGAGATGGATAAAAGCAAAACAACTAGATCTTGTCTGCCTTTACAATTGATTTCATTTGTTAGGTTTTTTTTATCCGGAAAGCCTGCAGATCTTTCCTCAAATGGTTCCCCCTTGCAGTGTGTATCATTTTGTGTATATGTGTGCCTATCTTTGTGTGTGATTGCAGCTTGGGCCTACTGAGTGCCAGTCACTAGTATGGGTAAGTCTGACTGACTTCAACAATGGATGCATTCACTTTGGCCTAGGCTCCAGGCCCCAGGGGGGACTGGAGACAGTAAACAAGCCTCAGTTGGCAGCCTCTCATGGGGTTACACAACAGCCTGGGTGCCTGTTTTTCTTCCTTCTTTTCTGGGCAACACGAGGTGAGGCTAGTAGATGGACTGAGGCTGAGAACGGGTTTGGTTAGAGGACATTTTTGATTAAGGATGTATGTGTGTTTGTGTGACTGACCTCCAGGAGGTTGTGCAAGTGGTGCTGTGGTCCCAGAGGGTCCATGGCGCCCCCTTCCCCGGAGCCCATCTGCTCCACCAGCATCTGGACTTTGTTCAGCTCCAGGATGCCTTTGGTCCTCGCCAAGTTCTGCAGGTGCTGCCGAAACGCAACGAGACCTGAAAGAATAAACAATTCCCCACAATACATAATCATTATTTATATAAATCCATACAGGCATTTCTCTCTCCATTAAAGGATGTCAAAGGCAAAAAGTCTGGCTCAATCCTCCCTGACGTTAGCAAACTGGATGAATGGTTAGCACTTTTCATCCCCCCCCTACTGACTGTGCGGCTGGATGTGCGTCATGAGCCTCTCTGGGTATGTGTTTGTGTCTGCACATGTGACAGTGTGAGTGTGTGAGTGTGTGTGTGTGTGTGTGTGTGTGTATTCAACAGCAAGTAGCTCTGATAAGACCCATCCAGTGGTGACGAGCTGTGGCTGTGAACGATAGGACCTGACTCACTGTGATGGTGGGAGTTATTTAAAACCAGAGTCATCAGTCTGACGCAAAAAGAGTGCACTGCATCAACACCCTCCAAAAAGGATTACGGAAACAATTAAATAAATGCAAATAGCAACTGGGGGCGCACTGTGTCGGCTGGCAATTTATGACATACTATACCATTACTTTTTATGGCATACCTTTCTTCTTTTTTTCTGGACCCAACAAAAAGCTATGACTTTCAATTGCAAATTTTAGGACATGTTATATTATACCTAATTTTAATTAAATCTCAATTATTTGTTTTATGGCTTTTTTGCAATCTATATTATGACACTTCAGACTATTTTTTGTCAAACATAACCAGTTCTTTTTAGTACTTTTTTGATGTATTACATTATGCTTTTTAGGATTTTTTAAACACCGTTTTTTATATCATTTTAGGATAGGTACAATTTTCATTATATGAGCTACAGTTTCTAGCTACAATCTTCTGGCAAAACAGGATAAAAATGTCATTTATTATTTAATAAACATCTAACAATTAGTACTTAGATCTTGGTCTTCAAAATCTACCAAGTATTCTGAAAATTTGAGACATTTAAAAAATGTGAAGGAACCCCGATGTAGAGCAGGGAGGTAAAAAATATTAGGCTTTATTTTAGTTTGTACTTGTCCAAAGCACTAATGATTTACATTCAGCAGGCACAGAAGAATGTGTCTGTGAAGAAAAAATAGACAAAAAACTGAATTTGACCTCCAACAGACTGAAACTTTGATAAGACCAGAAAAGCAAGACACAGAATGAGCTTGTAGAGAGGGAGATTAATTGAAAGAGAGAGAGAGAGAGAGCAAGTGAGAGAGAAGGGGGAAGAGAAGAATATATGTGGGCTGAAACCTTAAAAAAATATCTGTCTGTGATTCATAACATGAATCATCACCATCGCTGTCGTCAGAGAGGCTGGAGAGGATGAGAAAAGGGAAGAGAGAGGAGAAAGAGATGGTGTGTGAAAGAGGAGACAAACCAATTGAAAGAGAGGGAATGAAGCTTTTTTATCCGGAAGGCCTTTATACAGTTATACATGTACAGACGTGGACAAAATTGTTGGTACCCTTCCGTTAAAGAAAGAAAAACCCACAATGGTCACTGAAATAACTTGAAACTGACAAAAGCAATAATAAATAAAAATGGAATAAAAAATAACGAATGAAAATCAGACATTGCTTTTGAAATGTGGCTCAACAGAATCATTAAAAAAACAAAAGAATGAAACTGGCCTGGACAAAAATGATGGTACCCCCAGAAAAGACTGAAAATAATTTGACCACAGGGTCATGGTAAACTAAGGTGTGTCCTGTAATTAGCATCACAGGTGTCTTCAGACTTGTAATCAGTCAGTCTGCCTATTTAAAGGGTGAACAGTAGTCACTGTGCTGTTTAGTATCATGGTGTGTACCACACTGAACATGGAGCACAGAAAGCTAAGGAGAGAGTTGTCTCAGGATATTAGAAAGAAAATGATAGACAAGCATGTTAAAGGTAAAGGCTATAAGACCATTTTCAAGCAGCTTGATGCTGCTGTGACTACAGTTGCACATACTATTCAGAAGGTTAAGGTCCATGGGACTGTAGCCAACCTCCCTGGACGTGGCCGCTGGAGGAAAATTGATGACAAACTGAAGAGACTGATAATACGAATGGTAACCAAAGAACCCCAAACAACTTCCAAAGAGATTAGAGGTGAACTCCAAGGTCAAAGTACGTCAGTGTCAGATCGCACCATCCGCCACTGTTTGAGCCAAAGTGGACTTAATGGAAGACGACTGAGGAGGACACCACTGTTGAAAGCAAATCATAAAAAAACGGGACTGGAATTTGACACAATGCATGTTGACAATCCACAAAGCTTCTGGCAGAATGTCCTTTGGACAGATGAGACAAAACTGGAACTTTTTGGTAAGTCACATCAGCTCTATGTTTACAGATACAAAAATGAAGCACACAAAGAAAAGAACACTAGACCTACTGTGAAACATAGAGGAGGCTCGGTTATGCTCTGGGGCTGCTTTGTTGCATCTGGCACAGGGTGTGTTGAATCTGTGCAGAGTGTCATGAAATGTCAAGACTATCGACTAACGAGATGTGCTGCCCAGTGTCAGAAAGCTTGGTCTTAGTTGCAGGTCATGGGTCCTCCAACAGGATAATAATCCAAAACACACAGCTAAAAACACCCAAGAATGGCTCAGAAACAAAACGTTGGAATATTCTTTAGTGGCCTTCTATGAGCCCTGATCTAAACCCTATTGAACATCTGTGGAAGGAGCTGAAACGTGCAGTCTGGAGAAGGCACCCTTCAAACCCGAGACAGCTGGAGCAGTATTTTAACGAGGAGTGGGCCAAATCGACATCGACAGGTGCAGAAGTCTCATTGAGAGTTACAAAGTCGCTTGATTGCATTGATTGACTCAAAAGGTTGTGCAACAAAATATTAACTTAAGGGTACCATCATTTTTGTCCAGGCCAGTTTCATTCTTTTGTTTTTATAAATGATTCTGTTGAACCACAATTCAAAAGCAATGTCTGATTTTCATTCGTTATTTTTCAATACATTTTTATTTATTATTACTTTAGTCAGTTTCAAGTTATTTCAGTGACCATTGTGGGTTTTTCTTTCTTTAACGGAAGGATACCAACAATTTTGTCCAGGTCTGTGTGTATATATATATATATATATGTGTGCCTATAAGGGTGTGATGGAGCAGCTGCAGCAGGAGCATTGCGTCTGTGTCAATGCTCTTCCTTCTCACTGGTGCTGTGTGGATCCCAGAGCCTCAGACATATGCACATTGACACTTAGGTTTATACAGGGCTGGTAGTGAAGGGCCTATAAGGTTACATGTTGATATAGAATCTAATTGACACTTACAGTATATATAAGTGATCTGTGATTTCAAAGCGTGTTCCAAACCTGTTACGTTCACTTCCACAGCTGACAGTAATTCTCTATGAGTTACATCTTTCAGCAATCTATCAAGAGCATGCCTGAACTTTGCTTTCAGATGTGTAGACAGAGCGATAGTATATGTAGTAGGAAGAGATGTCTAAACCACTTATGACTGTACTGCACTACAGAAAAGTATGGTTTAATTCAAAATACTGTAGATTCACCCAACTTCTACAACATTGAATACCAAAATGTGTCACTGATTGATTTAATGTGAAATGAGCACATGGTGGTACCAACGGGATTCGATTAGTATCTTTACAAATATAGATATCAGTACCTAATCCTGTGTCTGAAGTTTGGGGCAGCTCCCCTTTAAAGATGGGTTTATCTATTGCAGGCAAACTTTCTATTGAGGTGATAGCGTGGCTTCGTGCGTTTTGAGGTTGGCTCTGAAATGGTGTTCCTTGGCTTAGGATGAAGATACCTGACACATGAAGTCAATGAAGTCTGAGCGCATATAGATAAGTGGGTAATTTGTGAGAGTAATCAAAAAGAAGACTGAATTTTGGAAAATGTCAAATTGGTGGTTCAGACCTTGGGTGAGGGAGGTGTCAGAGGCACGCCGTCCCTCTCTGAAGCTGATGGGGGAGCGATTGTGCGCCTCCCTGTGCTGGGAAGTCAAGACAGCCATTGCCGGATTTGCAGGCCGAGCGCTCAAGAAAGGAGTAGGCGTAACGCCGGGGGTAGAGCTGTTGGCCGGTACCAATTCATTGAGAGAGGGGGGATCCTCCAGCAGGCCAAGGTCGCTGTGCATGGAGCCCATGTCGTAGCCGATGTCTGAGTCCATGCTGCCCATGGAAGGGTTGTGACCTAGAGTGAATAATTTACCTGGGGGAGACAATTCTTTACGTTTAACATCTTAGTTTTAGTGTTACGTGCTTTTGACTTTATAGACATGTGTGAAATCATACCTTGGTTTGAAGGCCCCGGCTGATTGGTCACCTCAGAGAGGGTATGTCGCCGCTGGTTAAACCGAGCTGTTTGATAGGCCGAGAGCAAGTGGGCCGGATCATCTTCTGTATCGGGCTCCTCCGTCTCAATGCCCTCATCGATTGACATCTCCATCATGTTGCTAGGTGATGAGGTGGAGGACTTGCGGAGGACAGTGGGGGGAGGCAGGGGATCCAGCAGGCAGCCGTTCACCTAGAAGGGGGGTAGAAAAGAAGAGACAGAAAGAGAAAAAAAAAAGGTAACCAGGACATACTGTTGGTCAAACCAGGTGTCTTTAACACACACAAGAAAATACACACAAAGACGACCACCATACTGAGGATGAGGGCTGTTTTAGCTACTCTCCTTCTGTTTTCTTTCCCTTCAGCACATTTTCTCAAGTTGGGAGTTTGTGTATGTGCGTGTGTGTGTGTTTGTTACAGCATGCAGGCCTGTGTGTTGGCGTAGAGGTGGAGGGTGGGGATAAGGAATGCAGGGCCAGGAAGTGAGCTTAGTCTGAAAATGCCATGTGACTGACACACACACACAAACACACACAGACAAAGATATTCTGCGTGAGTGGCGGCAGTAACCGGAAAGCCTGGTGTTGGTCTAGAAAGAGCAACTTTGCCCAGTTCCCCATCTGCTTTCTGAAGTGTGCTGGGATAGGAATGCTGTTACTCAACCGCCAGACACACACGGCACACACACTGCACAGAGACACAAACTGACGACAAGAGGGGAAAACAACATTGAGAAATAGACGATGAGAAGGGGTGGGGGTCATTAGGAGAAAGTTAACTTAAATGATGACAAAGAGAGAGAGAAGAAGCAGCAGAATGTAGAGGGAAAAGGAAAGCCAAAAACTAAAAAAGAAAAAGATGTGCTATAGGCTAGTGGGTAGGAGGTCACGGCGGCTGACGAGATTGTTGGAGCGGTGCAGCAGCTTCCTGTCCATGTGTGTTCACTCAGCTTCACATTAGCTCACATCATCATCATCATCATCACAGGACCGCTTACATAACCAGGTTCTTTTCACGCCGATAACGCACACTCTGTCATTGTTCTGCTTTACACACACACACACACACACACACACACACACACACACACACACACACACACACACACACACACACACACACACACACACACACACACACACACACACACACACACACACACACACACACACACACACACACACACACACACACACACACACACACACACACCCTTTACAAGAGCCAGGAGAGGGAGGTGGGATGGAGAATAAATCTTGAAGAATGATACTGCATCTATACTGTGTGTGTGTGTGTGTGTGTGTGTGTGTGTGTGTGTAGGCTATCAACTGAGACCAATGGTGTCTGTGGTTTGTAATAGTTGGTCATCTTAACAACAGGCCTTTAGGAAAAGGTCGCTGGTTGGCATTGGAACAGATAAACTGCACAAGAGTGAGAGCATTGTTTATGTGTGTCTCCTGTGTTGTGTGTGTGTGTGTGTGTGTGTGTGTGTTGTGTGTCTAGAAGCCATGCAGGACAGGCGGCTGTCCTGTCTGATGTGTGTGCTGGCTGAGTTCTTACATAACTGAACAGGTCAGCTGCACTCTGGCAGGTTGACGGAGAAAGCCAACTCTTGAAACCTCAAAGGAGTCTGACACATACACATCTGATTCACAGTGAGCTGGTATGACTATCAAAGCAAATAACTGTCAAGCTGATCAGGATTATCTTTCAGGACATACTTTTGCAAGCTGATAATGACAGTAATAACTACAACTTTCATAACTCAGGAGCCGAATGTGACAGAGGACAAACACACACAAAGAAAAAAGACACGGAATGCTAAGGCTGTTTTTACTGGTACTTAAACCTACTTTGGGCGTGTTGACGTCCTCTACCATGAAATTCTGTTCCAGGGAACATGCAGTCTGGGGGAAGGTGAAAGCATCTGAGGATGCTTGGGGCACAGCAGGGGTGCGCAACAGACGAACACCCTGCGAGAGCAAACCCACCTGGGCTGAACCACTGTTCGACTGCAGAGAGGGAGAAAACACAGACTTTGACATTACATCAACACATCCTCTCCAATTCATTGCAACATCCTTAATAGAAACGCAATAACGAATTGGACTTTGTAATCCAAACGAGACAAAAAAGCCAGATCCTAGATGGCGAGGGGAAATGAAAGAGAATTTGTAGCTAAGGAGAGACAGTGGGCAAAGAAAGGAACATGATGAATAATGTAACTGAGGGAGACGCATTAAGATCAAGGCAAGGCGGAAAAGACAGAGAAAGCAGGTGAAGACAGCCGGATAAATACATGAATGGATCGTGTCTCTCCGTTTGTTTGTTTGTTTGTGGGTCCAGGTGTGAATAATGGAGCTTTGATCAGGGAGGCGTGGATGTTAATCTCTGTACACATTATTCAGAACCCCCTTGTTGCTGTGACGCCCCGTGGCTACCTTGACGACAGTCTGTTCGGCGATGGTGCTGGGCCGTCGCTGGCGGGCATCAAGCCGCTGTTCCACGGGGAAGCTGCAGCGATGGGCCTTCAGCCGCTCCACCAGCAGATAGTAGATAGCAGCAAAGTGGTTGTAGCTTTTGTTCTGCAGAGACTGGAGGATGAAAGACAACATAAATGGTGGGGTCTGTAATTGAAGATATTACTGAACCACACCTCCCCTTAAAGATTTAACTGCGACAGCTCTTAAGATACTGTAAGTAAGGAGACGATAGCAAAGAATATACTGCATATAAATGAAAGCCCCTTCATTACACTGATACAGAACTACTGTTTAATGAAGGAGTGGATGTATTTCACTGTTACCCTACAATCAGGGAGCTTAACAAAAAATTCACATATGATCATTGTGGTATTTCGCTGAATCATGTTAAAATGTCACAGCATATTATGCTTTAAAAAAGTCACATGCATGACCCACAAAAAATAGGATGGTAAATGTCAGAAATACTTGAAATATCACAAAAATGTACAACGGCATGGTAAAATGTGAAGCAGGTCATACAACTCATTGCATATTATAAAGTTAATCATTTAAATAAAAGTTAAAGGAACTAAAAAGTCAGAATAAAGCAGTATGGCATATTGTGTAATTAAAATGTAAAAAAAGCTGTAGTAAAGTATGTCAGAAGAAATGTCATAGTATTGTAGCATTCGTGGCTCCGCCGCACGACTGGATAGCTAGTTGAATGAGGAGGACACGGAGGATTCAGTTGAACCAGAGAACCAGGTTTTTGTTACCCTCACCACAGACTTAACCCCGGGGTTGGAAGACTGCCCAAAACAACAAAACAGGCTAGACTATCTAGGCAGCGCACGTTCTTCTCCCCAAGTGTCTTTCTCTCTTCTTTTTCGCTTTCCTCAATATCCGCAGGTCCACACTCTTGTTCTACTCTCTTAATTCCCACCGCCTCTTTCTACCCGCCCTGTCCGGCTGACTAGGGCAACATTTTCCCCCCATAAACCCCCCCCCCCCCCCCCCCCCCCTTTT
Source organism: Eleginops maclovinus (assembly GCF_036324505.1). Lineage (NCBI taxonomy): Eukaryota > Metazoa > Chordata > Actinopteri > Perciformes > Eleginopidae > Eleginops > Eleginops maclovinus. The sequence continues at coordinate 12,763,144 of NC_086366.1, read as the reverse complement.
GAGTCTCTCCCCCGACAGCGCTGCAGGGTCGCTAAATTGCCCCCCCCCGTAATTCCACGTCCCAGAGGAAGAGCAAGACCCTGAAAGCGATCCGGCATCCGCCGCTCCCTCTGCGACCTCCTTACTCCATGATCCACTTGTGGAGTAGTATTCTGTGGCACTATTGCCCCCAGCGGGGTCACCACCTCCCCCTGAAGGACATCCAGTGGCTGCATCGGTGGGTCTCTCCTGCGGCGGGGGGCCTGAGCTGTGCTCTGGTAGGTGTCACAGGAAAGGCTGGCTGCTGGTCCCCTTTGTAAGGTGCCATCATATCCCGGTGCAGTACCACTGTGTGCCCTCTGGGAACCAGTTGACTCGATACACCACCTCCCCCAATCTCTCGACCACATAGCAGGGGCCAATCCATGTACTGTCCAGCTTAGGGCAACGGCCCTTCACTCTCTTTGGTCCACACACCCAGGCAAGGTCCCCAGCCTGGAAATCCTGACCTTTGACGTGCACGTCATAGACCCACTTTTGACGGACGCCCGCCTGTTGAGACTGGTTTCTGGTGAAGCTGTGAGCCTTTTCTAGATGGTCCTGTAGCCGCCTGGCATATTCCGGACCAGCCAAGGCATCAGGTGCGTCTGGTGGCCGTCCAAAGGCCAGCTCCGGTGGCGTTCTGAGCTCCTGGCCCAACATCAACAACGCCGGAGTACAGCCGGTTGAGTCTTGGACTGCACTGCGGTAAGCCATGAGGATGAGGGGTATCTGCAGGTCCCAGTCACTTTGATCCGGGGCAGTGGTGAGGGCCAGCTGAGCAATCAAGGTCCTCATGAACCGTTCCACCAAACCGTTGCTTTGTGGGTGAAGCGGGGTGGTCCTAGTTTTCTTGATGCCAAGCTGGCAACACATCGCAGCAAAAACCTGTGACTCGAAGTTCCGCCCTTGGTCGGAATGAAACTCAGAGGGTGTTCCGAAGCGGCTGAACATCCCTTGCACCAAGGCTTCAGCCACGGTTGTTGCCTCTTGGTCAGACAGGGGATATGCTTCCGGCCACTTTGTAAAGTAGTCAATGGCAACTAGCATGTACCGATTCCCTCCAGTAGTACGGGGGAGTGGCCCCAGTATATCAACTGCTACTCGGCCCATCAGTGCCCCCACACAATGTTGCTGCAAGGGTGCACGGGACGGCCCCTGGGGTCCTTTACGAGCCGTACAGGCATCGCAGCGGCGGCAGTAGTCTCAACATCTCTCTGGCTCAGGCCCCAGTAGAATGTCTGTCTTAGTCGCCGCAGTGTTTTTGTCACTCCGAAGTGTCCAACTCCAGGGGATCCATGATGCACCTCGAGCACTTCTTTGCGGAGGTCTTTAGGTACAACGACTTGCCAGCGTTGCTCTCCGGGGGCGGGTTCCCGCCAGCATCTCTGCAGGACTCCTTCCTGGAGCTCCACTCCCGGCCATTGAGACCAGAGTCCTCGGACGGTGGCAGAGTGGGCAACCACCTCGTCCCAAGGCGGCTGGGCGTCGGACTCCAGCCATCCCATGACCATTTTAAGGTCAGAGTCTTCAAGCTGCTAAAGGACATAAGCCACTTCAAAGCAGCATGGTCGGTTCTGATGACGAATGAGAGGCCACAGCATCAATCACCGCCAACAGTTCTTTGCGAGTTACACAGTAGTTCTTCTCTGGTTTATCAAGGGTACGACTGTGATACGCAACAACCCGCTCTCCTTCCGGGGTTTACTGCGAGAGTACAGCGCCAATGCCCGTGTTGCTGGCATCCGTGTCAAAGAAGAATGGCAGCTCTGGGTTGGGGGCCACCAGCACCGGGTCTTTGCATAATCATGTCATGATGCCGGCTCCATTGACTCGATGCCCCAGGAAGGAGACCTCACGTTGCAGCAACCTGCACTTCCCAGGATGAAGCTTTAGGCTTGCGCTCTTAATCCGCTCTAATTACCTCCCTCAGGTTCTCGAGCGCAAAGTCAAAGCTGGGCCCATGCGTGAGGAGATCATGGAGGTAGATGAGACAACACTCCGGGGGCACAACAGCAATGACCTCCTCCATTAGCCTTTCGAATGTTGTTCGGGTGTTACACAACCCAAATGGCATGGTTGTGAGCTGCCACAGGCCACGTCCTGTGTTAAAGGCTGTTCCAGAGGTACAAGGAGGAAAACCATGCCGAGCCGGCCACATAGTCAAGAGACTCATCTATCCGAGGCAGTGGATAAGAGTCTTTCACAGTCTTGTCATTCAATGGCCGGTAGTCGACACAAAACCTCCAGCCTCCGGCCTTTCTTGGGGCCATTGCAACAGAGGAAGCCCAGGGGCTTTCTGATGGTTCGATAATGCCAGCCTCTTTCATCTCTTGTATCATTTGGTTAGCAGTAGCTTGGCGGGCATAAGGGACTTGCCTAGGCCGTTTGCGGATTGGCTGTGCATCCCCTGTGTTGATAAAATGCTGGACCAAGTGTGTGCAGCCCACATCGTTGGGGTGGGTGGAGAAACTGTGTCGATACTTGTATAAAAGGTCCCAGAGCTTATCCTGTTGATCCGAGGTCAGGCCCTCCCAATTCTTCTCCCAAAGGTCATTGACAGTTGAATTCGCTGCGGCTTCCATGTCAGCCCCGGGGGTAACAGTTGCGGTCTGTACAACTGCTGGTACCAGTGGCTGGACACGTACCACCGAGTCTGATGGTGGGTAGTTGTCATCCGGTGGGGGAATAGGACTCTCTGCAAAAGGGGGCTCCCACTGAGGGGAGCCCAGCGAACCTGGTGGTTCTTCCTGCACGACAACGTCCCCGGCGCCCTCAGTAGTTTTTCTGAAGTTTTGGTCCCTGAGGAAGGGGATAGACTCCCCGTCTGGAAAGGTAATAGCTTGCGCGTTAAAACCCAATGCTGCTCTTGCCCTCAACAGAAAGTCTTCAATCCCAATCAAACAGTTCTCTCAGAGTTCTGCAACCCAGACCGGTTGCCACACTGAATATGCTCCCACTTGGATGTGGGCTTCACACCTCCCCAGCATGGGAGCCTCTCCCCCGATGACAGTAATGAGAGGGACCTCGGTGGCTTGGGGTTGAGTTCCGGCTGGCAGGAGATCCGGGTGTAGAACAGTTGCAGTGGAGCCTGAGTCCAGCAGGGCATGGGTCCCTTGACCATTAACCAGTACAGGTATTCTGCAGCAGTCTGTGGGGAATTTGTCAAGGGAACAAAGGGTGTGAGCAGAGGGGAGGTGAAGTGTTTTAATCACCGGCTGAGTGTCACAGTCTCTGGGGAGCAAGGGTTGGCTCGGTTGACTCCCATCTACACCGAGCCCCGCCCGTTTCCCGGCGCTGAAACCTCCGGAGCAGTGACAGGGGCTGGACAAAAGCACCATGTTTGGCTTTTTTGGTGGCATCTATAGCAGGCTTGACTCTGTCGATCCTCTGGGGGCAATGGTGGGCTCTCTGGGCCCAGTAGAGGAGGGTTTGGTCTGGGAGGTTTATATGCTTGAGTCTTAGGGCGTGTCAATGTCTGTGTGGAGCCATTTTCAAAACCCTCCAGGAGGATGTCTTCCACCGCCAGTGCTTTCTCTAGAGCCGCTTCCAGGGTCTGTGGGTCTGCGAGCCGGACTTGCTGCCGTAATGGGATGGTTTGAAGGCCACAAATGAATGCCTCCTTGGTCAGCACCAAGCGGGTTGCATCATCGAAATCGGGGAATCCTCTTTGGGCCAGGTAGCGCAGCTCCGCTTCAAGAACTCCTTGCTTCTCTCCAGGGCCCTGCATCCGTTCATTAAACCTCTGCCGCATCACAACTGTGGGGGCAGTGTTTTCAAAACGTCTCTCCAGTGCTCTGGAAATAGCTACTGGGTTCTCAAGATCAGCTGCAGTCACATCAAGCAGTACTTTCCTAGCTTCACCCTCCAGGGCGGAGATTAACTTGACTGCTCTCTGTGCAGGGGACCAGCCATTCGCAGTCGCTAGGAGGTCCAACTGGGCCAAGTATGTTTCCCATGAAGTGAGTCCATCATAGTGTCCGACCTTTAGCTGGCCTTCTCTTGGGAAAGGGGACGGTCCGTGCACATTCATCAAGGCCGTAGTGAAGGCGGTGGTCAGAGCAGCTACCACATCGCTGGGTTGGGTATTGATAGCAGAGGGAGCCTCAGTGGGAGCCGTGGCCGCAGTCAGGGAGCTAACTTGGCAGAGTCCATCTGCGGTGTAGGTATTTGCTCTGAGCCCTTTCTTGGGTGGGGGGTCGTTTTTGGACATGGGACATCAACAGGGATATTAGCATCCTGAACGTTAGCAGTCTTGGAGCTCACCCTGGCATTGTCAGTAGCTTGGTTAGAATTAACATTGTAATTGGACTCATGGGGTTTAGCCCCAACATCTTGTGCTTCACTTCCCATCATGGATTTAATGTCACTTCTTGAGTTATTGAGAACATTTCCCAAAGCACGCTCCATTGCAATGCTCATTCTCTGCATAAAGCCGTTCTCTATTCTTGCTGTAATGTCTTTCTCCAACTCGGGGATAGATTTTGGTTGGTCACTCAATTTACCTGTGGCATCCACCAGAGGGATGACGTCATCGCCAACTGACTGGCCATGGCGAGGTCCGCACGTGTCTTTGTTCACATCTGCTCTCCCAGTTAGCGATCCGGTAGCTGCAGCAAACTTAACCAGACTTTTTAAAATTTCCTCTGGGAGGTCCGTCAGCAGTGTAGCGAGCGGTGAGTAAGTTGCTTTTTCCACCTTTCTCCTTACGACCTGCCCGTCGTCAGTTGGCTTTCTCAACAGTGATTCTGGGGGGGTGTATAGGGCATACAAGTCCGACTTCTCGATGTGTTCAGCCATCTCGTTCCTCCGGCAGTGGCTAGCGATGTTAGCGATGCTAGGGGTGTTAGCAAAGTTAGCCAGCTGTAGTGCGGGGACTGGAGGTTGGGGAAATCCCACTTCTGAAACCAATGTAGCATTGGCAGCTTCGCTGCACGGCTAGCTTGCTAGTTGAATGAGGAGGACACGGAGGATTCAGTTGAACCAGAGAACCGGGTTTTATTACCCTCGCCACAGACTTAACCCCGGGGTTGGAAGACTGATCAAAACAACAAAACAGGCTAGACTATCTAGGCGGCGCACGTTCTTCTCCCAAATTGTCTTTGTCTCTTCTTCTTCGCTTTCCTCAATCTCCGCAGCTCTACACTCTTATTCTACTCTCTTAATTCCCACCCCATCTTTCTACCCGCCCTGTCCAGCTAACTAGGGCAACATCCTCCACCCATAAATCCCGCCCCCCCTTTTGAGTCTCTCCCGTCAGCTCTGCAGGGTCGCTACAGTATTGTGTTTTATGAGATATAAAGCATGGAAAGATAATAGAGGATCGCCTCCACGCCAACACATACACTGTTATCTACGTTACAGTTTGACCTTTAAACCTGACCTCTTCACTCCCCTGTTGAATAAATAATGCCGACTAAGTCCTTACCTCTACAGTCTTGTGTTGGTCGATGCCAAGGCTGTGCATCAGCCGAAGGACCTGTTCGCTGTACTCTCCCACAGCCGCCTCGCCCCCATCAGACAGGGGCTGCTGGTACAGGACAGGCCTCTGCACAGGAGCGTACAGAGCCATCCACTTGTGCTCCTTGATCTGGGCCACAGACAGACGCTTCGATGGGTCAAGAACCAACATCCTGCGGATCAGATGCTCACAGTCTGCGAGGAGAGGGAGAGACAATCATAGAGGTTGTTTATGTTGGATAAGCAATTTATGTATAAGCTATGATGATGCAAATCATGCCACAAAGGGTCATGTCCTTATCAAAGAAGCACAGATGAGGAGGGGGAGAAATAACTTTAAAGAGCTTAAAATCAGCTGAGTTGTGTTTTTGGTTTTCCTGCAACCATGTATGAGCAGTGTGTCTGCACTCTTTTTTTTCTTATTTCCTCCCCTCCTAATGAGAGTTCCTCACCTCTAGTTAGAGGCTAGATGAGTTTGACGTCAGACACAGCTGGGTTCTTAATGGGATTACAGTTCTCCTGGCTGTGCTGCTTTGGACTGCCTGCCCCCCTACTGCCTGCACTGCATTCCTGCCTACCACACGCATCTTTGCTTTATACCCTGCTGCTACAGTGCTAACGACCAACCATTGTGTCCTTACCACATGGGCCCTGCAGATGGTCATTATTTCTTTGATCTTCAATATGTTCTTTATTATCTCAGTCAAGGAGGTTCTCCATTCAATTTGTTTGTCTGTTTTCCAGCAAGGTATGTAAAATCTACTAGCACATAAGGGAATGGAAGGGGCCAAGTCAGAACTGATTACATTTGGACTGGATCCAAATCACAGGGCAAATACATGCATTACGGTTCACTTTCAAAAGCTGTATAAGACATTCAATGTTTCGACAAGGATTGCCTGAACACATCTCTCACCCCTGACGTCACAAACAATCATGGAGGGGACTGGGCCGAAAGCAACAGTGCTGACATAGCTAACAGCGTTAAACTGGGATGGAATGGGAGTGTGTGTGTGTTATGCTTCTAAAACGACGCTGTGGCGCGACAGCATTATCAGAGTGATCCGCTGTTTGAATGCAGTGCAGAGTGACAGGGAAAATCTAGCCACTTGACGTAAACAACCAGTAAACAAAGCAACAAAAAGTGTAAAAGTGACTAAAGTTGTTCTCTTTTGGAACAACAATTTATAATATATTTATTTGGACACTTGAGAGGCACAGAAAATAAACGTCACTTGACAAGTCATTCATTTATGGTGTTATTCAACTCCGAGTTTACAAAGAGTTGAAGTAAATGTTTACACATTGTAGCAACATTCTTCCTTCATTCTCCTGCTCTAGCAATGTCCACAGATATCCGGTCTTCTTTCACAGAGTTAGTAGGCAGAGCAGTTCATAAGCCCATGTCTCGGCTGCCAACAGAAACTCCCTGCTTCACATTCTTCCCAGTTGCCCTGCTGATCTACTGATGTCTGCTTGAATCACATTTTTTCTACCTCGTGCCTGGTGGTTCAGCCAAATCAATTTTTTCCCCGTTATACATAACCAGTCTGCCCTTCATCCCACTTTAGCCGCATGCTGTAGCATCTTTTCCACTTGGTCAGCTGCTAAAGTTACAATATGCTTCATATACAGTCCACTTCAATACACTTTTTGTTGCTACAGCCATGTTTATAGCAACAGTTGAAGCTAAGCACATTCTTTACAGCTACGTACCACCAGGGAAGGCTGGACTATGTAAAAGGGCCAGCACTTTGTAACCGTCTAGTTGTCTGATTGATTGACACACTGTTCATAGCCAGTACATTACACCACAATGACTTAACCACAGAACCATCCCTGTTAACACTTGCAATGTCCCAGTGGTGTAGAGTTGCAAAAAAGTCCCCCAATGAAGGAGAACAGCACTCTGTTGCAAGACTTTGACGGGCAGGGAGTAAGTACTGTGGTTGAGTTTATCTTATCTAGTTCATTGAGTATAACCCAATGCAATTCAAATATTTCAAACATCACTTGATTTCAGTTACATTTAAAACATATTTGATTTCACTACTTTTACTTCTGCACTGAACAGAAAACAAAACAAAAAAAATGCCACAGGCAGCAACGGAAGCAGCAAGCATAATTTCTAATGTAATTAGGGTTGCATTAGAGCTGAATAAATTGGCCGATCAGTTTGTTGACAACAGAAAGCTTTTTTATTTATTTTTTCATTTATTAAGGTCAAAAAATCAATTAAATATAGGTGTTTGAGCACATCAACCATAGCCCTACAGACTTTGCGATGGCCTTTTTTCCCCACAATATACATTTTGTAGACCAAGAGAGTCTGGATAACTTGACTCTATGCTACTTTATGCACTATATAACTGTGTTCCTGAGAAAGGCTGTGAAGTCAGTGAGATGTGAGTAGAACACAACATCCACAGTGCTGAGATTTCGTAGTGCGAGTTGAATGTGCGCTACTGGGCTGTGCTGTGTACCGCAGTGTTGGCCTGTGAGAGCAGCAACAGGAGATGCGATGGACTGTTTCTGGATAAAGAAATAAGCACACTCTGTTCTCTTGCTTCAGAGAAAAGGGGCTGGGCTGGGGGTGGGGAGGTGGGTTTGAGTGTCAGTCTGGCCATGAGATTATACTCCTACATTCCCCTTTAAGTCCTAATTGTTTCAAGGTCCTGAACAAATCTGTTCGACTCTCTCACCACAACCCCTGTGGAGAAAGTGCTACAGACTTGCAGATGGGACCCAGAGTAAAAAGATGGGCCACAGTCAGAGGAAGATGCTTCACAGATAGAGAACGTGAGTCAGACAGACATACAAACAGAGAGACAGAGAGACAGACAGGCGACCTGCTGGATGGCTTCACTGGCCCTTCCCCAGGTTACATAAACAGCTCCAGCTCTGGAGTTAATCTGCTGCCAGCTAGCTAGCACAACCGTTAACAGCAGGGCTGCTTTGTGACAGTTAGCCAACCTGACTCACTCAGCAGCCTCCATGCACACTGAAGCACGTATACACATTACAGAGGACAATGTGTTGTACCGTATCCCCTTCAGATGAGCGTGATGCTCTCTCATTGATGAAATGACCCCCTGGTTGCGGAGACCAATCAACAGTATGGTGACTCAAATAGGAAGGCGGAATCTATCCTTCTGACTGGAAGTGTCTCTCACAGGAATGTCAAGCCTTTTTACCTTAGCTTGACTTTTGCATGTCACATCTAACGACGGAAAATGTAGGATAAGGATAAGTCTCTCATCTTATTGTATGTTTAATATCCAAGAGGAGCTTTTTTACCTTCAGTCATGAAGTAGGGGATGCGAAACCTTCCTTCTAGGACTCTCTGTCGAAGTACAGGCAGAGTGGGCCCATCGAAGGGCAATGCACCACACACCAGCACATAAAGCACCACCCCCATACTCTGTGAACATGAAGAGATGCAAACAGAAAACAAGGTGAGGTCAGAAGTTAAATCAATCAGAGGGTGCCTGGATGTAAATAAGGTTTTAAGATTATTGTTTGTATTCATAGATATACATATTATATCTTCATATCACAGAAACACACACGTTTGGTAAATGGTTGCAATATACAGCATAGGTTGCCAACTGTGGTACGGGAATCAATACCATATAACAGAACCCAAAGCTTCTGACTCAATTATCAATACTTTGTTTCCATTGTTAGATATTTATATCAAACACTATAATTATAGTATGTATAGTGTAATTAAAAAAGTAATAATAGTAATAATAAGTAAAAATCAGGTAATTTCACATGGCAAGGTAAACAATAACTTGCAAACAAGGAAAGAGATTGACACTATTGACAGGTGAGTTCAAAGTATGTTTTATTGTTTTAGTACATTTAAAAAAAGAAAGGGAAGAAGGGGTACATTTTGTCTACTTATGTAATCACTTTACTGACCCAGATGTCCAGCTGTGGACCCTCATACTGTTGGCCTTCAAAGACCTCTGGAGCAGCATAAGGCGGGCTGCCGCACCATGTGGCCAGAGGCTCCCCGGGCTGGAAGAAGTTCCCAAATCCAAAATCTACAAAAGAAAAAAACAGTAGTGGGTTGTTAGGTTATGTTGTGAGGAAAGATACACATTCATTTCAAACATTTAGGTGCAGTAAAAAAGGCGTCCTGTAATTACTTATGAAAGTAAAAGGGAAGAGGTCCGGGACATGGTGAATATGTCCATTGGATCTGCTAGTATTGATGTTCAGTAAAAGTCAAACAGTACAAAGAAGAAATCCAGATCAAAGGCCGGTTAGGTCTCATGACTCAGAGTTTATAGAATAAGTGTCTCATTGGGGTCAGCAGGTTTTTGCATAAGGTAATATGTTATCCACATATTTGTACGTTGAGGTCTTTGTATGAGGTAACCTCCCCAGGAACCAGGAATGAGGTCATCAATGCTTCGCTCTGATTGGTTGTTTTGAATCACTTAAAACTCAGATTGGATTCTTCAGAAGAACCAGAAGTCTAACTTACATTTGCATAAATACACAAAGTTACGTATGCTTTTTATTAAAATCCAACTAAAAACTGCAGTAATATCTGGCAAATCCCACACAGCAAACTTGCGTGCCTGCAAATACTCAACCCCCCCCGAGTTTGTATCATTCTTCCTGCCTCTCCTCCCCCCTCCCTGATCTCTCAAACCTTCTCCAGTGAACATGGCATGTTCTCCGTTACTTTTATAAGTCTTGCTACGGGTTACTTCTGGTGCTAAGATTATTTTTTAGTGCATCAGACATTTCTTAAATCACTATGATAATTGATTAATCTTTGTAAATGGAATCTTTTCAACGTGTGACATTTCAAGTTGATGTTGTCATGGGACCTGAGAGCTGCAGGATCGGACAATCAGGGTCACTTACCCCTCCACTCCCTCCCTTTTTCCATAATGCGAAACAGTTATATAAACAGAAAAAAAGGCATTTTCAAAACAAATAAATAACACTGATAAAAATCTAGCTTACATAATGGGGGCACACACACACACACACACACACACACACACACACACACACACACACACACACACACACACACACACACACACACACACACACACACACACACACACACACACACACACACACACACACACACACACACACACACACACACACACACACACACACACACACACACACACACACACACACACACACACACACACAAAGCAGTGTGTGACAGAATGTGAAACTAAATCCTTTTCCTTCGTCCTCCTCTGCATCATGATGCTTTACAATAAACAATCTAGAATCAGAGCTAGCAACCAGACAACAACTCAGATTAAGTGAAGCTTCCTTATCAGCTTTAATTAACGATTAATGGGTAGATGATTTATATTGCTTAGTGAATGATACGGTAGAAAAAGAGTTTAAGAGCACAAGTTGTTGTCTTTAAATCACCTGTTGAGTATGTCAAACAAAAGCAATCCAGACAATAACTTAAAGATATTCAGTTGACAAAGACATGCTCAGTTGAACTTTTCTGAAGTCCACAGAAGTAAGGCTAAATGATAATGCTGTATAATATCAAAGTCATGCATGAATTCTCTTTTTGTCAAGGTTATAATGGTCCTATTTTGTTATAACTGTTTGAGTGAGGCATTGAGTCTACTTTATAGGAATATTGGAATCTGCAGTTAAATTGCACTGGGTTACACAGTGATGTGTTTCTGTTAGTAAGACTACCCTCATTGACATAAATTGGGTTGAAAATAGTCCAGTCTGTTTATGCAATACAAAGGAAAGTGCAGGAAATTGAAGTTCCCTGGGAATAACATCTAGGAATTAGGTTTAAGAGATTGGCACAAACTCCACCTGAAAAGGAAAATTGACACCGAGTATGTGAGTGCATGTATTCAATCCATGTAATTACTGCAGTGCAGTCAGCAGCAGGTGTGGCCGACATAAAGTGGAGGGTAAATCAGAGCCACACATTGGGTCTTAATACAAGTATGTTTACTGTCTGATGCTGCTGTGAAGGTGAGATGTGAGATGCAGGCAGAGCAGAACGGAGCAGTGCAGTTGGTTTATCGTCAGAAGCTGTGACCCATTTCATGGAGCTGAATACTGAGCAGACTGGTTGACGTCAAACGCTCCAGCACGCTGCAGGCGACTATCAGCACTCAGAGCTCAACAGGAAGGGTGGGGTTGTGGAGTGAGTGTTGCACACAAAATGATTAGCATATTTTAGCTAAAACATGTCACACTGAAATACCCCTAAGCTAAACGCTTGTTTGTGGAAGTGACGGGTGCATAAGCATTAAGAGGACAACATCTAAAAGTCACAAATGTTACCACATGAACTCTGTAAGCTTTTCGTCCCTTTTCTCACAGTTATTGTCACCTACAACTTTCTTGTTTTTTTCTCCTAGTATTATTTAGGTTCCAAAAATGATATTTTACTGATTTAAGTAAGAATATGTGACTTTAACAAATGAAGAGTTATATTTATATCCAATAAAACTGAAAATTGCTCCATTTAATATACCGGAACACATAAATACCTTACTTGGTGTCTTGTATGACCCTTAGTCTATGGTGGCTATTGTTAGCAAAAGTATTCATGAAGAATAGGAAGTGAATCATTGTACTGACTGAAGGACTCTTCTCTGCTTGCTTCTTTTGCTCTTAATTTAGCAAGGCCACATCATTGTCACATGAGCCGAAAGAGGCTGTTTCTGGGAGGTCTTCAAATCAAAGGATATTTACTCATAATACTTGCTAGGAGAGGGCAACATTTAATATGTTAATCAGCTTCCCAGCATGAGCAAAGGTGTATAAAAGGAACAAGCATTTTCCTGCAAAATAAGATTTTGTAGTTTACCAATGCAAAACTCCTGTATGTGTGTTTATCTCTGTGCTCTTCTTTTTGTCCTTTCCTTTGGGGGGGGCTTTTTGCCTTTAATCTGATAGGACAGTGGAGAGTGACAGGAAAGTGGGAGAGAGAGTCGGGGTGGGATCCGGAAAGGACCACGGGTCGGGAATCGAACCCGGGTCGCCGGCATACGGTGCAGGTGCCCCAGCCAATTGCGCCACGGCCGGGGCCATCTCTGTGCTCTTCTAACTGGTTAGAATGGAGTAGGGCTCAGTAGGAAAAAGCTGATGTCATGTACCTCTGATCACCAATCAGGATTTTGCAATGTAAAAAATATTTAATGTCAATCAAATGTAACTATTCATCAAAGCACATAAACACATTCCTGATAAAGCAGAGTAGATGTGTTTTTAATAAATATGTATTATTTAAAAATACTTGTATGATTAGAAACTCCAGCAGAGCTCAATGGGAGTGTTAATTCTATAAACTAAATACTTGACATATCAATGTTGTGCTAAAAAAAAGGGTAAATAAAGGAAGATATCCTGCACACAAAACTGCAACATCAACCACAAAACTCTTTCCTCTTAATTTCATTTAATTAAACTGTCCAACCCTAGTGATAGTTCTTGTTCCTATAAATATAAATTATGTGTATGTATATACAAAAGGTGTTTTTCCAACAGGTGTGTTTGATATTGAGATTGTTTATACCTTCCACATCGTATAATTAAGCATGACATGACAATGACAGCACTCTGTGGTTTCAGACTCAAAGAATAATAGTTAAGATACCTATAAATGCCTTCTAACAGTCTGGTGATTTGAGAATGTAGAACTTCATGGATTTTGTTTTTGAAAAGGTGTTTTCTTTTTTACCATAGAAACTAAACACACACTTAAAACATGGACCATATTCATGATCTATACACACAGGCTGCCTCGTCTTCTTCTCTGATTCAGTGACACACTTTAGTTTTTTGTTATTTCTTATCCTTTCTTTCCATCCCCCTTCAATCTGTCAAATGCAATGGAGATGTTTGAATTACAACATGAAGGCCACCCCCCGCTGCCTCTTTCTCTCTCCTTTTCAGCCACCGTGAGCCTGACCTTTCTTTGACTGACTGCTGCCTGGTTAAGCTTCATACAGACTGACCAGAGGTGGCCTTTAGAAAGCAGGGAGACATCATTCAACTGAAGGGGAAAAACCCAGAGGTATCAGTAATCTGCCTGGACATATTCAGCTGATTAATTGAAATAAGTCTATAATTATTAACTAAAAGAAAGAGGACAACATGCAGCAATGTCTGCGGGTCAGATATGAACCTAGGTTGCTGTGGTAAGTACGCAGTCTTAGTATATGGGCCACAAGTCTGCATGGGTAACCCTGTCCAAATGGCATTTAAAAGATAACCTGTGAATTATTTTTAAAATCCATTTGTATCACAAGTACAGGTTCCTGTTTTTTGTGGTATCAACATGCGTGGGTAATGCGAAAAACAGTCCTGCCAGCTGTGTCACTCTACAACACTGATCTACAGATGGCAGTAATGAGCTCCTATATGCAGGACGCATAAGCAAAAGCAAAAAAGAAGACCGCTTTTTAGTTATCAACATTTTCAGGTTTGAGTATGGGAATGCATTCATCACATCCAATAGATCTCAATGATATACACACTGAATTGGTGAGTTTGTTTACAAGTGAACTCCAGAGGGCAGCTGTAGGATGTGAAGTAAACAACAGATCAATAAATGATGAAGATAATAATTGGATGCCACATCAGATGTAGATTACAAAGGCTGAATGGATGGCTGATCTTAAATGACACCAATGTTACTGATGCACAAAGAACGTTGAGGTGGAGACTGTAGATGTACTGTACATATCTTAACTTCATGAACCTTTAACCAAAACATGTCTGAGCATGTTGTGGATAAGTGAAGCACAGAATGTACCTTGCTGCTGATGATTTCTATAATCACAAGACAGGTAATGTTCTGTTCATTGTATTCCTGCTTCAGACCTAATTTGCATGCAGGACAATCGGCTGTGAGTCGGACATATTTAGGGAAATTACTGCTGTTGTAATAACATCCCCAATTTATCACCTTGGACCCTTCTGAGTAACATTTAACAGGATGATGCAAGTTTTAATGCAGTTGAAACGTTCGGTTCTTCATCAGTTATTGTACATTTCTGTGTCATTTTCCCCCCATTTAATTTAACCTTAACAAGCAAATCAAAGACAATGACCACTGGCCGTCACTTGTATGTAGGTTAACCAGGATGCTCGTTTGTCATTTTTCCCTGTGATGACACTTTTATCTGAAAATAAACCCCTTGACTTTATTTTAATTTCTAAAGTCCATGACAGAGTCCTTTGAGGACTTTTTCCCTGTAGCACACATTTGTTATATTTGTATTTTTAGCAGTCCGCATGTGATTCGCTCACATGGATTTTAGTATCAGATTGGAACAAAGTCTAAGATAAAACTCAACCCTTTTAGATCGTTGTCAGAGCTGCAGCCCTGCCACCCTGCTATGCAGCACTCCTCATCAATCTCCCTTCATCTTCTACTGTCTCGGAAAAAGCCAGTCCAATTTATCACCTCCTCTAGTCCTCCAATTAAACCCAAACTCTTCCTTCCAACCACCTGTATTCCCTCCGTCTCCCTCCCATCCTCACCCACTCTGGAAAACAGAGGTAGGGTGACATTCTCACTAGCTAGCTCTAAATGCCAGTTGCTTAGTAATCACACTTGGAAGCTTGTACTACAGACCTCAAGCTTAGTCTCAAAATCTCTTTTTGTGCTCTTTCTATGTCTCTTCCTCGAAATAGAGGGGTACAATGGGAAATGATGTTGATCCCCCCTGATCAAAACTTTGGAAAAGGTTCCACAAGACTTTGGATAGTTGTAGAGATTTCCAGAACTGGCATCGTTCAGCTTACAGATATCTCGCGTGCAACCTCTGACCACTTCTCAACACTGTGCAAATGGCCTGGGCAGGTAGTTAAGACATTTCTGAGCTACGCCGGCACTGAGATCATGGCAGGCAATGAATCAAAACTAAATTATTCCACCCTGAATATCTCATCCATAAATGAGTTCATGGGTTCTCCTGCACCACGCTGTTACATTACCTGCTATCTTGATGTTCATATGGCCGTCCAGGAGCAGATTTTCAGCCTTCAGGTCCCTGTGGACGATGTTGCGGTTGTGACAATACTCCACCGCCGACAGGATCTGCCAGAACTTTCTCCTGGCCTCTAGCTCACTGAGACGGCCATGCTTTGCCAGGTAGTCTGCAGCCAGAGAGAGAGAGGGGGAAACAAAGGAGTCATGTTATAAGTGGATGCAGAGAATATTATACATTCACTTATATATAACGTGACCCTTTAGGCCTGTCCAAAGTGTTGGTGCTTGTGTTGAAAGTATAATTTAATCTTGATGAGGCGCAGGCCTGGTGTCAATAGTTTACAGCTGTTCTACATTACAGCATCCTGTAAACTGATTCAGGACAAGATATACAGTGTAATTTTTCTTTGTAAAGTAAACTCTGTTCTAACCCTCAGTGAGTGTGTGTGTCTTTAAGTGAGTGTGCGTGTGTGAGAGAGACAGAGTAGGCAGTGGTTGACAGTGGAGAAACTGTGTTGTCATAGCCAGAGGAGGAGAGGGGAGGACGAGATTTCTGAGAACTGGTCTTCTGCTACATTATGTCTACACTAGTACAAGTTGGAACAGGGTGTGAGTCGAGGGGTTAGTGGGAGGTAGTCAGGGATATGAGAGCAGTGTTCATATACAAACTTGAGAATAATTGGGAGAAATTAGGACCCAAGTGTAAATATGAACCTGGGTTCTTCACCAACGAGCAACACAACATCTGATTTATCTGTTATGGGCTGAGCACAAGCTGTGCGAGTGAGTTTGTGGTTGTTGAGAAAGAAGCATAAGCATTCTTTGCGGGACTACAGTCATACATTTCACTGTCTCTAGATCATTGACCTTTTCTCTTTGCTGGCTCCAACACCCCCTTCACTGTTTTTCTAACCTTTCACACTCAGTGTTCACTAATTTCTGCATAGTGGGCTGACAGACTATTCAGGATGCATGTTTTTTTAAAAACCCTGTGAACTGGAAAAGTGTTTGTTGCCGTCGGCAGGGTTCCTCTTCACACCTCTCTGTCCAGATAGCTCGCTAACTCTTCATTTCACACTCTGTGGAAAACTAGATAGGACACTCTGCGTTGGCTTTGCTACAGATGGCATGGGTACAGACGACCGACTTAACCTGATGACAATGCACAAAAACCACAACAACATGGTAGACAGCAACAACACTTCGTAAGAGTAAACAAACTAAATGTACAAGGAACGCAATCAATAGAAGCCCCTTCAAGTCACTTCTATAAAATACTATTTTCCGTCACAAAGGAGACAGGGACATATGCTATAGATGTAAAAAAAAAAATGTTTTGCGCAATTTGTTATAAATCATTTACTGTACATATCTTACTTTTTTTACAGAAGTAGTATTGTGATGATTCTCTCTGTGTGCACACACATTTATTTGAAGATCAGATCACTTACAGCCTTTCAAACTAGGCCTCTTTCACAGAGCAGTCACACTAAGTCAATTTCACAGCCCAACCAACTAGACAAACTAAACTGCCATCAAGTAAACATAAAAGACGTGTAAAGTAAAGCAGCTTATATCATGAGGCGAGTGACATGCATCACGTGGTAAAGACTTCATCTTAACACCTCAGTGTTGTCTCAACTCAGAGTTGAATGAAGGGTCAGCTATGTGTTGAAACAAAGACTGTTCCATAAAAATGACTAAAGGCCATTAACTGCATAAGGCTTCAGGGGTATCGTGCTGCTTTGTCGTCAACAGTGTGGTTGATAAATAGCTTACACCTTACCAAGTAAGAAAAACCTGATTAGATAGTGGCTGGCAAATTCCATAGAAGAGGCTGTTCAGTGACGAGGGCAGCTTTCACGCTGCTAATCAAAAAACACACTGGGGAGGGGAATGTGTCAAAGACATCCAAGTATGTACCGGGCAGGAGAACATGACTTTAAAATGCTAACTGTTCTGGGATCAAACCTCTCAGGCATCAGTATTCTTTACCTGAAGAGCTTGTTGGACAGGCAAACAGCAAAAAGTACTACAAAAGACAAACTTAAGATTCAAGCATATTCCCACCAGGTTGTCTGGCCACATCTGACAAAAATATAAACACAGTTGCATAAGCAGTTATTTTCTTAAGCCCTACATGACTCCATATAGCTGGGAATCACTAAAAATGTTGCCGATTAATTTAAGGCTTTTTCAATTGACTATTTGATTGATTAACTACTTATCTCATGTTAAAAATAAACCAATTTAACACTTTAAACTCTGCAATGCTCAACAAACCAGATGCAAAACAAGACTACTGTTATTAATTATGTATAAACAGCACCCCTTTGGTTGTACAGCTTGTTCTACAGTCGCATTACTGTCTGAACTACTCTCACACACACACACACACACACACACACACACACACACACACACACACACACACACACACACACACACACACACACACACACACACACACACACACACACACACACACACACACACACACACACACACACACACACACACACACACACACACACACACACACACACACACACAGCAGTACGTTGCCCCAGTGGAGGGATGAGTAATCCACTGATACAATGTTGGCGAGGGCAAGAGCACAGAGGGGGATGCAGAGCGGCATTCTGGGAAAGCGAGCAGAACAAGAGTGAATCATAGGGGTATTAGGGAAGAGCTTAACAACCACTGTGTTCTGCTTCTGCTTAGAGCGTGGTGAGGACCGAAGTCTCCCAACAGCTGCTCAGGTTTGGAGGGGACAAACATCATGACTGAAAACTGGCTTGTTGGCCAGACTTCTGGCTGGACTTCAGACAACACTGTGGGGCAGAATGGGGAGTTGTGTGTATGTGAAAGGGACAAGGGGCAAACACACACTCTGTGTTCCATCAGTAACTGACACCCAAACCACTTAAATACAGCAGCCACTTTAATGTCAAATCTATGTGCGTGTTGATAGACGTTGGAGTGGATTTAATACTGACACCCTCAGGCAGTAAATTGGGCTGGAGCCAGCGGGAGTCGAACACTGCCCTTTCATCCAAGTTATATCCCTCCAAAGATCAGCTGCAGCTGATGCAAGTGGTTAGGGGCTTGGCCTGGGAACTGGAAGGTCACCAGTTCAAGTCCAAATGCTACCGTTGTGTCCCTGAGCAAGGCACCGTTCCCTACACTGCTCCCCGGGCGTACATATGGCAGCCCACTGCTCCTAACACTAAGTCAAATGCAGAACACGAATTTCATTAATAAAAGTACATCTCTCTCTCTCTTACATATTATAAGGACTAATATAAAGGGTACTCAGATATACAAAATAAATTCTATTTGATTTACCTAAATAACAAAGCTGCTAACTTACTCCTGCATGTTTGCCTTTTTCATTCGAGTTTTGAGTTATTTAGCCAAGCCTCTAGTCTCGCATTGCTGCCTCACTTTATCATTGCTACAGAACGGTCTGGATCGGTAGGTTATCATTCTGGTATATCGACAAGTACACTGTGGCTTGTTTATGCTTGTTTAGACCAATCACTATTGTGTTGGGTGGCACATTTATTTTCATGACACCGCCTTAACTGACAAGCAAACACATCAAGGTGGAGTAATAATTAGCATTTTTTTCTTGATGCTTAGGGTTAATGATGAGGCAGATAATTATTCCTGAAAATCTTTTTAAAATCACAGCAATTTTCAAATATGTTGCAATCTTGTTGGAAAGAGTTAAATGTCGGTTGCCTGGACCTCCTTCCTAATATCTATATGGTTGGCGAAGATACTGTATCAAGGTATGTTATAATCCCATTATCACATTTATTTTTAGTGTGTTAATACAACAGTGGTTAATGTGACAGCAGGAGATTACACCCCCAACCTCATTGTAGTATGACTTTAGCACTAAAGCAAACACCACTTAATTAAGTTCGGACACTTTGAATTGTTCAGCAAACAAGATTACGTAATATAGAGTAGAACAAATTACACGCTTACCTTTAATGGATGATTAAAGCCTACACAACTGATTAAGGAATATAATAGAGACCTAAATGGTATGCTACGATGACATTTAGGGGGTTTACCAATTCACTTTTGTTTACCTAATACTGTAGGATTGATGCTTTGTGCTGGTGCAGATATGAAAAGAAAAAAAATGCTTTACTAAAACACTTTACTGTTTCCAAATATCTGCAATCACTGGAGGACATCAACCCAAATCTCAAACTTCGACAAATATGTCAGGTTTATTCTCGCACCTGTCTCTCAAAGCCCTGGACATCTCATCCGGACATCTCGCACCTGATGTAAGATGCTGCATGCAATATTTTTTAATTAAATTAATTGGGAGTTAATCTATTCTTTTCAAGCGTTAACAACAAATATTAGGATCAACTCAATTACTGAGAATTAAGTTAGTAATGGATGCAATTATACTGGTCATCAAAGTCAGTGAAACCACACCCTGGTGACTCAAAGATCTGCAGGAAACTTACCCAATCAATATGCAAGATGGTTTATGGTGAAATAGAACGTGAGAGCCTAAGTAAATAAGAATGTGTCTCAAAAATCAGCCTGACTATATCTTTGAAGTCAACAGTCTCCTTGTCTCATTTCCTTTCCATCAATCAGACAAGAGATCTGTAAGATGATTTTACTCACTGCCAGCTATAACACTACCCGCTCTCCAGCAGTGCATTCTTAAATATGCATGCCCTACATTTCCCCACCACCTTCAAATTCAAATGGATGTCCCCTGCTCTCGCCTCTATTCGCTTCTGCCTCTTCTCCCCTCCTGCCTCCGCTCTCCTCTCTGCAATTTTTGCTGTATTTGTGGTTGACCCAATTTCCAGGTTTGATCCATACTGCGGTGTTGAAGCAGACTGTGGAGCAGCACACTGACTGACAGACAGACACAAAGGCACATCACCAAAATGGCATGGATGCCTCTGCTGTGCCCACAACTCTGCCCACCCATCCTTTTGTGAGCATGAACCCATCACTCTCTGCCTCCTTCTGCCAAATCCAGCTCCGCTTCTTTGTCTTTAGGGCTCCAGACGCACACAAAACACAGATACACAAACCCCCTCTTGCTCCACCACAAGACTATTTACTGTTTGGTCTGAATCGGCTCATTCATTGTATCACTGTTTCACTGTGGGCTGCAGAGCATCCGCAACAACTTGAAACCTGCTCTCTTCGTAACCTATGGCCAGGAACAGACCTTAGAAATTCATCATGTCAGAAAAGCGGAGGCAGCTCTCTAGGGGGTGATTGTGGAGGAAGAGGTTTGAGAGCTTCCTTGGCAGCTTATCCATTTGTTTGGGTGCATCATGGCTGAAAGACTTGATCCATCTCCAGAAGACGTATTTGGAAATCAGAAATGATTGTTCAATTCTGTGAGATTTGATAGTGTAACACTAGTCTAGTGCTGCAGCTACCAGTCACTGTCTGACTGGCTTAGCCAAAGCTGCTACTGCTGCAGCTGGTGATGACATATAAATGTCTTGCATAACTATATTACATTGTGCAATCAGGGTAGAGGGGTCTGAGGAATCAGGACACAATGGTTTTATAATACCCTGAGATGATCCAGGAGATAATCTATGGTTGATGCAAAGTTAGGTTAACCAACCAAGATTGGTTATTTATTGGAATAGTTTTACATTTCTGGAAAAACGCAGTTTATTGACAAGAGATAAAGAGACTGTGTTAACTTAACTTAGCATGAAGAATGGAAACAATGGGAAATGCATAAATAGATCTGTTCCGGAAAAAAATGATCTCACAAAGTGGTATGTTAGTAGCATATTTCATTGGTTAAATCTGTCCTGAAACCAAATATAGAAACAATGGTTGATTTTATTTTTGCTGTGGACAGATCCAGACTAGCTGTCCTTGCTGCCCCTTGATTCTAGTCTTCTTGCTTGAATAAGCCACATTTTCCCAGATGTAGCTTTATATTTAACAGACAGGAAATACAAAAAAGGGCATTTTTCCTATATTACAAAACCTTTCCTCTAAGCGTGTACTATACAGAGCGAAGCAATGGCTGCAGCTTGGTCCAACCACAATTAGTGGTTGTCACATATATACAGATACAGATGAGTCCCTCTGTTTTATCCCTGCGCATTTCTGTACTTCCTTTTTAATTTGACCACGCTCTTTTCTCATTCATTTTTACTTGTGTCTGGTTCACGGCTCTCTCTAGGTCACAGGAGCAGGAGTTGCTGCTGCTGAGTCAACATCACAAGTGGAACACTGCCCTTGGAGTTACAAAGACACGTACACTCACACGCAGACTATTAGGTTCAATGTAGACTATTGCTGGAGTAATCCTCGACAGAAGTGCAAAGACTCTCAGACTGTCTAATAGGTGAGACCAAATTGGATCATGAATCCACAGGATTGCAAGTTGTCCACGTCAGACAGGTCTATACTTATGTTACTAATGCATGAAATATGTGAATGTACGATTAGTTCATGTCTGCATGTACACAAATGGAATGATTGAAGAGTTTCTTTAAGTTGAACAAAATAAATGATACTTTAAAGCATTGTAAACCTTTTTTTCAGTGAAAACGTATAACTGTTTCTTGTCCACTTGTAATCTTGTATCATGTTTTTATGAGCTGAGCTTTCTAGGTTATGTTTTGGCTTTTAAAAACCTGGTAAATGACTGACTTATTTTATTTACTGAAGGAATCACTCTTTCCCCATCTATCTGTCCCAAAGGTCCAAAATGAATAAGGCAAGGTGTTTTTTTCTTCTCTGAAATCTGTTTCCGCCCAAAATGACAACATCTGTTCCTTTTTAGAGATGTTTAAATCATTATGAAAGTCCTTCAGGCTGCCAAGATGAATCATAAAAGATTTATTTAAGTGACATCTATTTGGCTCCTGTTAAGACTACTGCCTTTGAGCCGTTCTCTGTTCATAATGTGAATCAGGATACCGTGTTAGGATGTATCCTGATTGCATTTTGGAAAATGAGGAATATACAAATAACAAAAGTGTTCATATCTGAAGTTTGTTTTCGCAAATATTAAAAATAATTAATTTGAGATTAAAGTAATCTTTTAAGCAAAAATATTTCCTTGTTCCAGCTTTTCAAATGGTTTCTTTTTTTCCTGTGGTTGTATAATCATATGTTTTACTATCTCATATGAATATTGATTAACCAATAAAAATCAAATCCCTTAATAGTAAAAATAACCAATTCAATGTCAAATGTGTTTCTAAAATGGAGGCATAAAATATTGGCCTTTTTAAATTTTATTTTGTGCTGATCTGCTCTTAACAATTCAAATATTTTAGGTTTAAAAAACAGAACAATAGTTCAACAGAATATATTAAACATTTAATGGAATTTTCCTTGTCAGTGAGAGTGGAGAAATGACATTGTTGGGTGGCATGTTAAAAGTCATCTTGTACAATCTGAGTAATACAGTAAAGCAGTGAACAGAAAGTGCTTCTACACCTCGTATGGTAATAAATGAAAGCTTTTCTCTTTGAGGCTGCCTCTCTGCAGCCTTCTCAGTGAGGTCTTTGTACGAAAAGTATGTGGTGTCAGCACATTTAGCAGAGCAATCATGAGCAGCACCTGACAAGAGCCACATCAGGATTATGCCGTCAATCATATGACCTTTGAGATGGGAGTGTAAGTGCAACGCAAACCCAGTAAGACATTGTAACTTCCTTGTTTGTCGGAAAAATGACTGACACAACAGCTCAGACTTTGTTTATTCAACCAAGTTAGGGACAATGTGTATGCACTTGGTGGGGTTAATGTTTTTAAATACTTTGGACTGGTCTTGTAGTTAAAATAAAAAAATATGTATAATCACTCACCAAAGATCTCCCCATTCTTGGCGTACTCCGTGACCAAGTATAGCATGTTCTTCGTCTCCATCACCTGAGAGAGGGAGAGGACGAAGGAACAGTTGCCGAAGGAGGGGAGAAAAGAGTGGGAGAGTGAATCCAAACAGCAGACACATTTTCTATCCACAATAGCTGTCTCACTAGATAATTTAACAGTCTGCTGCATCAACACAGAATTACAGGAAGGGAAAAAGAAAACAAAGACACAAATAACCCAATATACTGTACAATTGTCCACATGATTTTCTCTTTAGTCCAACCACAGTGCCTGGTATCGACAGAGCAAAACAAAATGTATGAATGGCACAGGGTCTAAATATGGCATCCATGTAAGAGAATGGAGGTGGACGGATGGTGTATGTGAATGGTACTTGAAACCTTCCAGCCCTCACACAGTGCTGTGTTGTGTGGGAGGAGGAGAACAGATTTAGAAGCAGTAACACTCAGGAGATGAACAGAATTAAATGCAGAGGGTAGATTCAGATGGAGAGAAGAGGATGAATCAGACACAGCGAGCCAGACGTTCACACTAGAAATCCCACGCTCATTGTTTATGATCAATTTTCCATCTGTTACAGTGACCGATTCATAGATTTAGGAAATGAAAGCCAATTTTTTTTTTGGTTGGCCCTGGTTGTGTAATAAACACATTTTGTCCTCTATCTGTTGTGGAGCTGGAATTCAACTGATTCAGCGATACTGAGGAGCCATACCCATACCGGGCATACTTCATCAGTCAAAACATGTATCATTGCGTTTTGACATACAGCATCTATCTGGGGAATAGACCTTCCTCACAACATCCATTTTGACATTTCACAGCAAGAAGAGCACAGGAGTAATTAATAGTATTATCAATGGTTCAGTTTCTGCCATGAGTGCAAGTGAACCAGCATGCACAATAACAGGGCCCTGGCACACCTGAATGGAATGCAGCCATTACGAATCTATTGAGTTACATCTGTGTTAGACAAGATAGGGATCCACATTCAGACTGGCATATTTTCATTTTACAATGGATATCTTTCTATCATTTTTGTTCCTACAGACAGCTATAGACTCCGAGTAGATTCATACATTGTCTGTAGATCTATTGGCAATCCTATACTCCATTTTGGCCAGCATTGGCCAAATATCAGGGAAACAGCAGATGTTTTTGGTAGCTTTTTCAACTTTAGCAATAGTTTGAGTTGTAGTGTTTTATTTTTCAATTTTATTTTGTTACTTTATTTAATTTACTTTATTTCTTTCTTAATCAGGTTGGCATCTTTTTGATATAACTTCTTTTTGTGCAGTTCCTTCCATTTGGAGGTTCCTTTATGCTTCTTTGTGACATTACTTTGAGACATGAACACTATTTAATCTACAAAAACATTTTCCATTCAACAAAAGGAAGCCCCAAATGTTAATGTTTCAATTTTAAAGGCAGGCTGTCCTATAAGAAAAATAAGACAACATTATTTTTATACATTCACTGTGTTTCCTGCTGATATACATCATTCTACAGACTTATCTGGTTGTTACTTGAAAAGGTACTGAGGTTTAATACATAGCACTACATTTACATTGCCTGGCCAAAAAAAAGGTCACACACTCTAATATTCGTTGGACCGCCTTTAGCTTTGATTACTGCACGCATTCGCTGTGGCATCGTTTCCACAAGCTTCTGCAATGTCACAACATTTATTTATGTCTTGCATTAATTTCTCGCCAAGATCTTGTATTGATGACGGGAGATTCGGACCACTGTGCAAAGTCTTCTCCAGCACATCCCAAAGATTCTCAATCGGGTTCAGGTCTGGACTCTGTGGTGGCCAATCCATGTATGAAAATTATGTCTCATGTTCCCTGAACCACTCTTTCACAATTTGAGCCCGATGGATCCTGGCATTGTCATCTTGGAACATGCCCGTGCCATCAGGGAAGAACAAATCCATTGATTGAATAACCTGGTCATTCAGTTTATTCCGGTCAGCTGACCTCATTCTTTGGGCACATAACATTGCTGAACCTAGACCAGACCAACTGCAACAACCCCAGATCATAGCACTGCCCCTACAGGCTTGTGACCTTTTTTTTGTCCGGGCAGTGTATATGATAATTGCCTGTGTTTCAGAGGGTGCTACAGAACCCTGTTGCTACACTGTAAACATTTAAATAAAAAAAACATTTAATTATCAAGTCTGCAGCTGCTAAATAGTAAAATCTTTCCTACACCATTAATAATCTCTACACCAATTGAATAGAGTGGAGATAATACATTAAGTACATCTTATACAGTACTATACTGTATGTCTGGCTCCAGATTGCTTTGACTTTGAAAAATCGCTACGGGGGAAGTAAATTCAAAGTCGGAACTCCCGAAATACAAGCTGCACTTTGTGATTAGATGGTTATAGACTCTTACAAAAATACTGATAGGCAAAACTTTGAAAACAATATTGTTGTACTTGTCGAGAGAAAACAGTATGAGGGAAAGTGGGAAGCTGAACTCTCTATGTGACTCAGAGGACGGTAAGAAAATCAGGGCAGAAGGGACACAGACAGGCACAGGAGTTAATTGCAAAGAAGACGCCACACAACTCATGACAAACTAGAGTGGGGTCCACAGTTGGGTTGTCTGTGTGTTTTCATTAGGCAAGGCTTCACTTTGATCAGATCCAACTTTACGAAACTTGAAAGGAAATCACTAATTGACCTGAGCTGATTGGATGGATGTGCTGTTGGAAACACACCAAAATACACAACAGAAAACTGGAACGGTGCCAATTGGTTGTGTAATGATAATTAACACTCGTTTACTTTCCATAAACAAACTAACAGGACCCCAAAGGCTTATGTAATACAACTAATTCACCAGAATTGTCGAGTTATGGAGGGTAGGCAATTAAAATAGCACAGGAAGATTACTTACTGCTTCACGACACTTAATTACCGTAAGAAATTAAAGCTAATTTCTGCTCAGCAAAATAAGTATCACAGAATATATATTTTTTCAACTCAACCACAATTGACATCTGTGTAGTTTTAAAAGAAAGTTTTTGGATAGGAGAAAGTGACAAAAGTGAATTGTAATCAGGCCTTTTTTCACAGTAGACACCGTGACTTAAGATAAGAAGAGGTTTCACAAATAACATAAACTCTGTTCCGTTCACGTGTCCCTGTAAGCCATGACAGTGTGATAGTGAGCCAGCATTCACAATACCAGGAACCAGGAGTTCAACATGTGTGATTTTAACTTTAACTTTAACTTTGTTTGTTTGTTTTTTACTTATAGAATCACCAAATGACTGGTAATGATTTGCTGAAATTAGCCCTCAGACAGATAATCTCAACATTAGGTCTTGGGCACTGACTAGAATGAAAAGTGTTTACCGAGCAAGGAGTCCATTCTTAAATAGAGCCTGATGCTGAAAGTACAACAATAAAGTATTTTATTAATATAATCTTGTTTGAACCCCACCAGTAACATGTTCACATGGTGCAAAATGTCAGTCAGTCATGCACTATGCTCTCATATCTTAAAACTATCCGGGTCTGGCAGGTTCTGCTAGGCAGCAGTTGTTTGCTATTGCATTAGTGAATAACCTGGATTAATCATGCGCTTCAACACCTCGGCCCCAAAGAACCACGTGAGAAGATCAACAAGAAACAACAGTGAACTCTGCCAACTCTGCCAAACAACACCGTCAAGGGAAGTAATATATTGAACCCACCGCAATGTATGTCACAAATTATGTAAGTGGCTCCTTTGACCAGGGAAAATATTAAAAATGTCCTAAGTGCTGTTTATTTTTTGTAATATATTGCCACTAGTCAGCAGGTGTAACTTTATCATTAGACAGAACAATATTAAAACCGAGAATAAACCTTTTTTAGACATCAGTACAACATTGCGAGTAACAACTTACAATTTAAGAGCCCAGATAAAATCATGATGTACTGAAGTCTGAATCAGTGAAAGCAGAGAGAGGGAGGCTGCATCTCTAAAATGATGATTCATTTTGTGAATCATTTTTCAGACTCACCTGGTAAAGCTTGATGATGTGTGGGTGGTCTAGCATCTTCATGATCTGAACTTCTCTGTAGATCTTCTCCAGGTTGACAGCATCCAGTTGGGTCTTGTCGATGATCTTAATGGCCACCTGCAAAATGATCAAGCATCAACAATACAAGCTTTATCAGTCGGTTTCTCAATAACATCCTCATAGGAATAGATGGAAATTAAGAAACACACTCCCCACACTCACACAAACATTATTACAGGCAGTAATTTAATAATATCCAAGAAGCAAAAGGACACAGTGTGTTCTTTCTGGAGAACTGCTTTCTGAGTCACAAGATAAATACTTAAATACAGCCCATGCTAAAACCTTCATAAACACTCTTAAAGTTTGCGCCAAAATGAAATATCACATTTAGGTAAAGCAAAGGCAAACACAGGCCTTGTTGAACACACACACACACACACACACACACACACACACACACACACACACACACACACACACACACACACACACACACACACACACACGTGTAAATCGCACACTCACAACTTCAACACTCTTGGCTTTGATTAATGATGTCCGGTGGGTAACAAGGCAATATTAACATCTCTCCTTCAGACTGTCTCATAAACAACATTTCATCAGTGTGATCTGAAGTGTTTCCAAGCATCTGTGAGCCAAGCTGCAGGAGTAAACAACAGGAGACCCCAGTTCCCCTCTCAGCAATCGCACCACTGCTAGATGTACTTAAAAACTCTTACTGAGCTGGAACAATCATTAAATATCGATCATTTGACCTACATAAAAGTTATCTGCAACTATATTTGTGATTGATCGTTTTATTTGTCTTTTATGATAGCAAAGATATACTCTATTCTACAGACTTATCGGTTGTTTCTAAAAAGGTATCAAAAGTATGACTTTAGGACCATTGGTTGTAAAAAGCAACCTATTTAAAGATGTAAACTTTGAGTTTTTTGGAAAATATGATTCCTACCCGAAAAATCTATTAATTGAGAAACCATACAAATCAAAGATTTGAATAACCATTAGATGCAACCATTGGTAAGATAACAAGAATGGATTGAGAAAGGCGTTTTTGAGCAATAGATCCAGGATTTTAAAGTTTTATCGGAGGCCAAAGCATGGCACAGAATTTATAAACCTGTCGGTGACACAACATTCTCCTGTGAAAACGAGTGATCCTAATTTCAAATTTTTCGTTGCTGGATATGTTTTTATTTTTCGCTGTGTCAATGCAATTGTATTGTTAAAATAGTCTGAACCCAGTATTATATTTGGATTTAAGCTTGAGGGGTAAACGCCACCCCAATTGCACCATGTAAAGTCCTGTCAAACATTATGAAGTTAGCATTTAAATGTTAAACACCCTTCATTGGAATCTCCTTACACACAGAACAGACCGTTACGAAGTTTGGCATCAAATCCTAAGAGGAAATTCTTAATCGTTTAATGGCACTCCAGCAGCAAGTGGAGACCTCAAGGGCATAACATTTAAATCGCTAACCTAGTACAAGGATTACAGTGTACTTAGCATGAAAATATCTGAGCCAAATGATTACATTGTCAACAACACACACACACACACACACACACACACACACACACACACACACACACACACACACACACACACACACACACACACACACACACACACACACACACACACACACACCACACACACACACACACAAAATTGCGTATTCTGCTGGCACAAGGTCATTTAAGGACAATGAGCTACAGAGGAATTTATCTCATACTTTTAGTAATGAGGGCAAAAATGTGATCAGTGATGGATACACCTAATAAATGTCCGACCCACTGATCTGACAGGCAGGACCACATGGGAATGGGCGAGCACTATGTGAACCCAAGAGCTGCAGTATGTAAATAATGAAATTAGTGGATCAGTATAATAGAGGGAGCCATTAGTAGAAGAAGTAGGTAATGCACCCACAGGTACACCTTTCTAGGAATATGCACTCAGAGATGTGAGACTTCTTGTTTCATGAGTCATTTAGACTCTTGTTTTCTGTACACACACCAACTAGGCTAACATCTCCTTTGCCCTGGCAAATTCACAAGGCAGATGGCATCAAATAAAGTTGATAACCTGCATCTCCAGCTGACCTTGGCCACTCTTACAAACAATTTGGCTCTGGCCATGGGCCTGGCCGAGTCAAACAGCTGCTATGGCTCTCTATAGTGACCAGCGCTGAATGACCTCTACAAAACCAGTGGCCTGCAAACCAGAGACAACATGCATGCTTTAATCCAATACCACACCTGCTGAGGTAGATGGGCATTCTCTTAGTGAAATCAACTGGTGTAGTGTTTGGCTGAAATTAAAACCTGCATTCAAATAGCTGTTAGTGTTACACGGTTGCAGATCACCTGGCTAGACTTGCACTGTGCAACTTCACAGGCTTTAGTAATCAGATCAACAACATAACTTTTTTCTCAAACCAAACAGCAGTCTAACATGGATGATTTAAATCTTACTTTTTCTGTGCAACCAAAGATCGAAACGAAAATGCAACGTGTTTTTTCACCCAGCCTAGTGTCTCACACACACACACACACACACACACACACACACACACACACACACACACACACACACACACACACACACACACACACACACACACACACAGTCATTACAATAGAAAGTCATGGCACTCATTGGTACTGCTGAAGAAAGACCTCTATAGAGAGCTGAACTGAAATACAATTATTAGTCTGACAAATCCAAGCCGTGTTCCTTCTGCAATCACATGCTTGAGAGTGTGTGTTTTTTTTTATATCCAACCCTGTCCAAACTAACTGAAGACCCAGGAGCAGTGTCATTTTTTCCCTGTCTGCATGCATGCGTGCAACACACTTTGCTTTCCAATTACAGAGCTCTGGCTGACATATCCTGCTTCTCACAAAGCTCTTGGCAATGATGGCACAAGAAACCACTAAATCACATCATTATTTGGATTACATAATGGGACCACCGACCCATGCTGCATGCCCCAGATACAGCGATGTTTACAGCAGCCAGACTTTTGAGATGGTACACGGTGGCACCGTCTGGGTCATTACCAACATTAGTGCAGGTGCATGATGCTAGTGTGGTGGAGCAAAGGCAGCACGCATGTTTACAGTTTGTGTTTCCGAGCAGCACTGGTGGTCAGACCTTACTGGCAGTGATGATTTTCTGGGGGGTGGGGGTAACCGTGCAGGGAGTCGTTGCTCCTGTACCTGCAGGTATTCAAACACACCAGCTGTTGCACGCCCTAAGCTGCCAAGTGACCGGCAGTTACCTGATCCAAGTTTATATTAGTGCATGATGTGGACAGCATGTCGGCATCTGCCTTGAATATCTGGGGTGTCAACTAGTGCACAAAAGTTATGTAACTCATTCGAACAGTAGCCTAAGTTAGCTTTCAGGCTAACTAGTTTGCCGACACACTCACCTCTGTCTTGGTTATGCGGTGTCGAGCCAGCTTCACGACAGCGAAATTGCCCTTTCCTAAAGTGCGCTCGATGTCGTAAAAGCCCACTCGGACCGGACCCCGGATCAGCGGTTTTTGCACAGTGTCAGCCATGACCATGCTGTTCTGGATGGGACTGTTTGTGGACGAGTAGGAGGCAGCCAGACGATCAGGGGACACACTGGGGGCTCACAGCTACAGATAAAGACGAAAGGAAAACAAACCGCCCGCCGCCGCCACCGCCGCCGCTCGAAGCGTGTCCATTAAAAATAGACAAAGTTGATTTCTGTGTCGCCCTGCCAGCTTGATCGCCAGTGTGGCGATACTCTCCCGTCAGTGCAGCGATACGAAGCAGGCCATTTGCTGAACCCGGGGGCTGTCACACCACGTTCTCCAATACAATAGAGCTATAATATTTCAGCTCGAGGTGCCTCTATCAGCCACAGAGCACACGAGTTGACTTGCAAAGAGGCATCATGTTCTCTGGTTGACGTGTATTGACGTCAGAGCCATAGGGGTATTTGTACAGGGGGCGGGGCCACCGGGCCGCTCCACACTTCAGTGCCAATTGGTTGCCAAGACAACCAGACCCACCTCTTACGTCAACCGGTAAAATTGCTATTCTGAAATCTGTTTGCTTGCCTGCCCTGCTTGATTGCACGCTTAGGTAACTTTGAAGTTTCGCCCTGCAGGTGTTTGTTAAGCTTTGAGTCGGCAGCGAGTGCAAAATGCAAGAAAAAAGGATATAATTATTCAATCTAAATAGAATTAATTCAAAATCTACCGGAAACTGCACCATTACGTGTTAATAGCAAGAACCTCTGCAAGAATCAATAACAACAATAGCCATAGCGAAATAATATGCAAGAATTTAATGTTAAGATTGAAAAAAGCTCATTTGACATGATCTCTAATTCTACTTATATAATCCAGAACAATGAGCAATTGCTATTACAAATCTAATTGAATATAACATATAACATTGTACAATGTAACATGGTAGGACCTTATGTGATACTACACATTTCATCAGCTACAAACACAATTTGGTCAGCTACATGTATAACAGCGCCATCTGTTGGCAAAAATAGCTAATTGAAACAAGGCACTGTTCGGAGTTAGATAGTATTTCTACAATTTTCTACATTTTCTTGTACATTTTTATTCACACACATCTAACGTGATACAGACACTCCTCTACACACGTAAGCAGATAAAAACACATTTGAACATATTAGTATTATAATTTTAAAAAGGAATGAAACCACAACATATTGTAACCAAACCTTTATTTGACCCCCTGGAGATCATGTCATGTTTGAAACGAAGCATACATTCACACCCAGCAGTGGTTTGCTTTAAATCATGCAGGCACAGTCTAACACATAGCAGTGGATTACTAAGTGGGCAGGCAGAGCAGCGCTCCAAAGGCCTCCGCTGTCACGCATAGACTTCCTGAATGTAAGAGTTCCAGATGTGCTTTTGGCATTTCCTGTCTAAAATTCTCCAAGAACACACTCAGCCTCTCCTTACTGGGCTTGCTACATCTTTCCAAAACACATACCCAGGAGCCCACTCACAAAGAACACAGGCATTTGTGTTCAGTTATTTACAGATAAACGACAGGCATGTTTTACAAGCTAACACTGATGAATGAATCCATGAAATACTCAGATGTGGTCACTACTAAAAGTCTCTGTACTGTCAGATGAGTGTTGCATTTCCCACACGGTCAGGTGGAGTCGGGAAAAGCCTGCAGCTTTGAGGTTGACTGGGGTCAGCAGAGTTCTGTCATCAGTGTTTCCGCATGGGCTGTCCTGTTCCCTGACATCAGAGTCCAAACAGGAAGCCTTACACTGGGCTGACACCACTATTCAGTTTCAGAGAAAGGGTCAAAAGAGCCCCCTAAATAGGACAACTCTACTGCCATATAATAAGACAAAAGGATCTTTTCTTTCATAATATCTGACGTCACTGGAAAAAGGTTGAGTAGTTTAATTTTGGTTTGTTTAAAAATGAGTAACCCTGCGTGAGTCCTCAAAACTTGCACTTATTCCTAGGGGTAGTGAAAAATCCAACAAGCTAAATATAACAGCACTGCTGCACAGCAAACCTGACATGACTCAGTATCGCTTATTTGAGTTTATTAATGCCTCTTTAAAGCCAAAGCCTTCGTGCTGCTGTGGTGTTACATCTTTTGTTGGAGTATTTGTCCACATTATGTATCTCAATGTTATAGCGGCATCATTAGGGTGACATTTGTGTGTTTCTGAGAAAATTGTCTCAACATCTATTGAATTGGATCCACCAACATTTGATCTACAAATAGTTAATTTCTTCCCAATTTTCTGCAAGACTAATCCGACATGGCCATGACCCCTTATCTGTTCTCTGCATTGTACCTGTAAATCATCAACATTTGATCAAATTAGTGTGATAAGAAGGTGTCACAGAGGAGATAACATTTCTGCTGATGCTTTGCCTATTCTAATAATAAAAGGTATTGAGAATAGATTAGCATTTAATGCAACCCATGTATTACACTTAAATCCAACCATATGCCATGCTCATATTCACAACTTGAAAATTAGCCTTACATTTGGCAAATCTTTGGGATACCCTTCTTCAAGAATTGATCTGAATTGCAAATTTGAACGCTGGATGCTTCAGAATGCAAAAACTGGAGATACATACACACTGGTGAAAGGTTTTTGGAACACAAGTTCAGGCCGAAATAGCCACGTGTTTAGTCGTCCTGCAGGAAGAAAGGGATGGAGAGCATGGCGTTCCTGTGTCTAACTGGTTAGATAGTTGGTATAAGGTTGAACGACACTTACAGAGAGCACTGTTTATCCGTAAATCTCATTTTCAACCCAACCAGCATGCCGGCCCTGACCTCTGCAGGTCTCATAGATGTCATTGTTCACAAAGCCACTCTCCCTTTCCACGCATGACACATTCTCATAATCGTCACACTGGGAGTCCTTGGAAGGAGCACACGGATACTTTGCCATGATGTCTGCCGGCATTCTGCTGTCCAGAGCAGTGTGTGTCAGTTTGGTAACATCACTGAAAGCGTAAGGTCCTTGTACAGCATAAGGTGATGCTGTTGTTGTCTTCCAAGGTTTGGATCGGCTGGGGTAGCTATCCGTTTTTGTTTTCCTCCTGAATATAAACAAAAATACATTTAAAAAATGAAATGGGGTTAACACAACATGCTGCTCATCCTAGAAATTATAACTGTGCAGGCCACATAAAGTAAGAAAACACATTATGCATTATGTTTTGAACCATAGACTTTTCTCAGACCAAAGGCACCAGAAGTGTAGTGTATACGTTATACAGTATATACCATGAAAATGTGTGCTCCAATTGAAGAGGTTGAAGAGCTGTACTGATTTGACCTAGTAAATAATCAATTAATGCATTTCACACAACTATATTAATGATGCAATTAATGCAAAAAAAGGCAATTTAGTACTTTTTTTTCCTTAATATGTAATTGTATTACGTTTTATATTTTGAGTACAACAGATAAGTACATGGTATTATTTTGTTTTAGTAGAACAGCTTATGCTTTTGCTACTTTTACCTCTTGGCATGCTTTCTGTAGCAGAAGAACCCAGCAGCTGCAAACAGCAGCAGCAGCAGAGCAGGAATGGTTGCATAAAGGATGTAGGAAACATAGAGGGTGTTCTCTGAGAAAGATACTGCAAAGAAAAGAGGAATACTTCTTAGAGCACAGCTTTTTTTTAGGATGGTTTTAGAACAAAGACTTCTATCCTTAAATAGTAAGGGCAAGTCAGAGGGCTTCCTCTGAATACCTGAAGGGCTTCCACTCTAGCAGTGTTCTTACCTGATGACTCTGGTAGTCCTATTTTTATCCTCTCATCTCTTTCTGTAGTTGAGGATATGTTTGGCCTCAGAGATGGAACTAGAACAATCAGAAAACAAATCACCATCAACAGTTGTTATTTTTTTGCAAATGTATACATGTTAAAAGCCTCATTCTATCTATTGTAGCTAATTGGAATGTCCTTGTTGGTAGTTGATTTGATCATAGCATCCCTTTGCACATTTATCTAAAGTAGTAGTTTATAGTTAGTAGTTTGATGTTTTTGGAGAATGTATGTGAAAACATGCACTGGTAAAACAAAATATTTCCCCCTGATTAACATCTATCTCTAAAGCAAACATAAAGATATTTGCTACAAAGCTGAATACATCATACATGTACTGTGCTGACTGAAGTGACCAACAGATTATACAAGGTAAACAACCCGAACCTCACATACATTTTCAACACTAGAGGTCTTCATTTACACAAGAGGGAAGTTGGCATAAACACACCTTCAGTCCCTTGTTTTCTTTAGCCACAGCAACATCATGCATGCAAGAAGAGTGTGTGTTGGATAGTTAAGTGCATGTTGTACCTGCATGGACTTTGTTCCCCTCGGTAAACACTTGTACTCTTTCTGCAAAAGAAGATTCAACATATTAAGCACAAATTCAAGAAAAAATTCATACAGAAAAAATAATAAAAAGATAAACAGGATAAAACATTAGAAAAAAGCAGTCGAAATAATTAAACAAAATTATATTTGAGCCTCAAATAATATTCAGATAAGCTAACTGTACAAAGTAAAACATGTATCTATGGTTGTATAAGGGTTTACCAGAGAGCATGGAATAACTTGTATTCAGGCAATTAACAACCAAATAGCACATTGCGCGTTTAGTTGTAGCCATAAACATTGGTGGCAATATTTAAGTATTGGGTTTAGGAAGATACAGCTCACATTTTGTGAACATAGGATTAGAATAATACAAAGTGTGCTTTATGTTATTGTTCATTTCAGCGCAGCGAGGTACAACAGCAAGGTCAGTGATCTCCTGGCTCACCTTCTGAGTATTTGCAGACATAGTTGTTCTTGGAGTTGCAGTTGTCATCGTTCCACTGGAAAAGGAAATGTCCTTCTTCGTCGGGGGGTGCAGAGGGCTGATAGTACAGAACCACACACATTTCAACACCACATGATGGCTCGTCCCAATGCCAGTTCCTATAGAAAAAAGAATGCAAATGTTCAGACTTGTACCAAAATGTAATTGTAGAACTTGCATTATAGCATACAGAGCTTGACTTTATATCTGAATATGTCATTCTCGCAAAGGACTGCAGATATTCCATTACTCCCACACACATCTCTTTATCCAATAACCTTTTATAAACCAGATCTGACTGCAGCCCCCTCGGCTACATATTTCCTTCATTAGCGCCTTCACTGATGCACCTTTCATACATAAACAGCGAAATGATTAAAAAGAAAAGACCTGAACTTGGCCTTGCTTCCATCCAGCCAATAGTACTGCGAGGGGCAACCTGGGTTTGCGCTTTCTGCCCTGTACCGCTGTGGGCTGCGGCGGAGGCCAATCCAGAAGTCACCATCTCCAGCCTGCAGCTGCTGTATGAATCTCTCCATCAGGTGCTGCTCGCTTTCTGTTTCAATGCTGAGTAAGTCGCCTCCATCCAACCTGCAGGCCTGCCTGGCATCCTCAAAGGTCAGCCTCCGTCTGCTTTCCTGGATGTAGGACACCTTGTAGCATGGGCGCTCTGTCCCGCGCCGACAGATCCTCTGGCCTGAACACCCCAGTGAACATCGAGAACATAACAAGATGATTAGTAAAGGATTTTTGTTTTCTGAAAACTTCCTGTGGCCCTTTCATGTGAGGAAGAAAATCAACAACAACCTACAACATAACAGATAAGGAAACAGAGTTGTTTGCCAAAGTGTTCCCACACTTTTATGCAGCATGGGTAGGGTAAACATGGTAGTGAAATTACAGTGTAAAACCTATCTTCTTAAGGTCTGAAAAAAAGACGTGTTGTTTTCTTCGTCATTAGTTTGGTGCCATTCAAAACAGTTTGGATGTAGTACACTCTGTAGTAGTACATGATTGTGAACATGTCAACATGCAGTGGTTTGCTGAGGTGGCACTAAGCTTAATATTTGACTCAAGGGTGTTGTTGAAATACATGAATTGACGATGATGAGAGAAGTGATTCTAATGTTACCTTTTCAGAGAGAGGGGGACATAAACAAGCAATACAAATATGACAAATATCTCAGACTTCTCAACTCTGTTAAATACTTCTTCTATCATTTATATTTTAACCTTAAAATGTTTAGAAAGCTAGTGCTCTGAATGTACTTGGGCGTCAGATGCATCATTTTGTAGTAAGAAAGGACATATTAGTGGCTGTTAATATCATAGTCAGCAGCATAGTCCTTTTTAAAGTATTCTTAATAATTAAAGTAGTAAAACTATGCGACATCTGTGATCTGAATCCCAAACACCCTGCTGATGTCCATTTTCCACACATCACGTGCTGCTGTGTGACTGCAGTCTGTTTATCATTATAACTCACATCATGTTTACTGCGTTAGGCTGCTTACGATGGTTCTGCTTTTAACCTCGTTACCATAAACTACTTTTTAAATAATATGAAAGTATAATGTTGGCTTCCTCAAAACAATGCAAAGCGTCGTTCAGCACTGCATGCAAACGTAAAAGAAGAAAAAAACAAAACACTTTCTCTGTAAAAAGAACAAGCTGACGAAGTCTTAACATGGAAATAAAATATACACCAGTACAGTTTCAACAACGTTTAAACGTTGTGTTTCTTTCTTCCGTAGTTAATTCTTACCATTTATTTTGGACGCGGATCCAGGGTGGAACAAAACGGCGATAACGGTGCCAAACAGCTTCATAAAATCCATTGCTACATGTTCACCCGTATGTGTAGCACACTTAGTGTTAACATCAAGTGTAGTTTGTTCTTAACAAGTTTAACGTTGGACTTGCAAATAAACAGGCTAAAGATAGAGGCAACAGAGTATTCTAGTCTGTCCAGTCTGAAGTGGGACGACTAGTGGAGGCGTGCCTATGGCGTCTGGCTGTGAGAAGGAAAAAAAAACACCAAGAGTGACACAGTCCAAGATTGTTGCTTTGAAGAGAAAGTAGGCTCTCTCTTTTTTTTTGACTCAGTGGTTTTTCACCGTAAACTCAAACCACAAAAGTATGAATTTGTACAGCCTGTGTGCTTTTTACCAATTCATCCAATTGTATCCAATGTCATTATGGTATGAATAGAGTACCAACGACTATGCATCATGCTTCCTGTATTAAAATAAAAAATAAGTATCTCATTCTTTTTCACTCACTCACGCACACACAAAGATACAAGTTCAATACAATAATGGTGCGTTTTAAAGGTACAACTAAGTTTTTCCTTTTTTCCTGGTGAATAAGCTGGTCTCATTCGGTTTAGCAGCAACATAAACAACATGTTTGAAGTGCCTATCTTATAAAGCAAGTGTAAGTGATAAAAATTAAGCTGTCTTAGAGCACATAATGAAAACAGAATGACAGGCACAGCAAGGACAAAAAGTGACACAGGAACAGAGAGATAAAGAGGAGAGAAAGATTTGAACAGGAATGCAACCAGAGAAGGAAGAGGAAAGAGTTTTTTTCAGGACCATACTTCCTGTTCATTGCTTTGGTTAAGTTTCCAGGCAATGCTGCTTCATTTCCAAAATATGTGTGATTGTGAAACTTTGGAGCAGTTTAATGGGTTATGTAACAACAATAAATGATTTTACACTGTTTAACCTTTTAAAAACATTAGACTAAAAGACTGGAAGACTGTCAGGTTAAATAGCGGCCTGCTACAATTACCGTTGATTTATATGTATGCAGCACCACATTACAATACTGACAGACACATTTATTTAGGCTATGGGTTTGGCTATAGCTACTGTCACACAATTTGCAGTACAAATACTTAAAAACAATTCACACACTTGTAGACTTGTAACACAGAAGACAGCCACAATCCCAGCACAACCTGCAGTTTATACGCATCCTGTGTTGTATAATTTTTAATAACATCCATCAACAGATGACCTTGGAAGGAGAGTAATACACACCAGCTCCTCTCTGTGGAGAGCTGAGAGGACTGACAGTCACAGGCTGTTTATTTGTCTGCAGTTTACCTGGCTTGAGGCCATCTGTCTATCTGATTTCCCCCCCTACTTTTAACTCAATAGGGTGCGACATGCGTCTTCTTTCTGTCACATTGAGCCTCTGGATGCTCATCATGTGTGACCTTGAAGTTTGTTAAACTATGGGTAGGTTTATTCAAATGCTTCTCATGTGATCAAGAGCTGTGACTTTGTGACGTGTCCTGTCTTAAAGATTATCTGTCCAAATCAGGAATGTACCACAGATCCATTCACAGCATTTATTTGCATTCAAAAAGGTTGCATTTTAGAAATAGACCAATGAACAATAAAGGCAGTTGTAAGGCCTTCTTGTAGAGAGGCACATCCCTTTCAGGACGAGACACATTATCAAAAAAACACGCTCAGATGCTCTGATGCAATCATTAGCTAATTGGTCTGCATTAATCCCTGTTTCTCCCACTCTTTGTGCAATGTATGCAGGTTTTTTATGCCAGAATATAACTTGACATAATTTAATTAATAAATGTACAAAATATTGGTAAAGTACACAATGTTATTACAAACATTAAAGCTCCCTAAAACTAGATTTTGACAGAGAGACCCTATTCAAGAACCTCAATTTGATCAACATTAAAGCCAATATCACGTTAAGTGATACTACACATCCAGATTTGGTATTGCTGAAACACATGATTTCTTGATGTATGTTTCTTTGGTTATTTTCTATTCCACATTATTTGTGCTTTTTCTCGTTTACTGGAATGGATAGATGGCATTTTTTTGAGAACCAAATGAACAATGGCTGTCATTGTTGTCTTTTCAATAAGAAGGATGTTGTGTCTCTTTGCTTGCACTCAGCAACCCCACGAATCACGAGTCCCTCACACGCAATGCTAAACAAGACAATTGAGCTGTTCAATTTTGGCCAGCAGATGACACCAAACTCCTGATGAAATGGGGCAATGAGAAGCAACTCCCATTAACTTGGAAAACAAATCTGTTTTTGTCGAATGACACCAATTGTACATTTACTCGAGTATTTAACTTACTGATAATCCACAATATTTCAAAGGAAAATATTTTTCTTTTAATAGCACTTCGTTTATATTAAGTGAAGGGTTTATATTCAAGACAGTATTTAAGATTAAATCAACATTTCCCAATCCTTTTGAAGAGTGAAAGCTTTTCAAACATCATAGTCTTTTTCGTGGCTCCTTGTATAATACTTTAGTACTTTTGCTTTTACTTTGAAGGTATTTGAAGCTTTTTCCAATGTATGACTCTTAATTGTAGTATTGTTCAAAGAGCTGTTTTAGTAATAAGGGATCTGCATACTTCTTCAACCATTGGATCACACTAAGTGATATAATTTCATATGCTTAAAGTATATGAGAGCAAAATGTCATGAGAGGATTTAAAAAAAAAGTTTAGTCAAATAATAGTTTCACAGTTTTTTTTTCTTGTAGGCAGAATAAAAAAAACCTCCTCTGCAACATTGGAGTCCTGTAACTGCTTAAAATGTGCCATTCTTTATGGGGTTTTTTCTTCTATTCAATACAAATCTAATCATATGGCATACTGTACTGTACATGCCCACACAGTATAGTGTCATCCAAACATTCCCAGTATATCCTATTTCTTACTAAACTATATTGGTGTCCTGCCCTGGGCCCGTTTTTCATTGTTTTCTAATGTGATTATATGTCAGCGACCATCTCTTCTCTTTGTAAAAGGATCCATGGAGATGTACAGTCCTTGTCTTAGCCCACTGGCAACTTGCTAAATCTAACTTTGACTGCCCTGAAGTAAATGCACACTTTATGGTTGATTTAAAATATATCCTTTTTTTTGTATAAAAAAGAAAAGTTATCTGAAGAAAGAGTATTCTCTCAATCAATGGTTATCTTATTAAAATCCCTACATTTGGAGATGTGTGTTTTTAATTGGAGAGTGACAAAAAGCCATTATGCTGTAAACTAAACTATGCCGTAAGATTTTCCAGACATCTCTATTAATACATTATGCCTGGTTGCATGCAGCGGGATTACTGCAAAATGAAATGAAGTATGGGATTAGAGTTCATAATAGAAGCCGACCAGTTGTTTCCAAACAGGTGTCCTGGTAGCAAAAATCCTTGAACACAGGCGAGGACAGAAGAGATTGTAAAAGTGACGCATCTGAGGATAGTGTAACAAATGTCTTCTGTCACCAGGGGCACACAAACATGAATGCTCCTTTTTCATTCTATACATCCGAGTGACAATGGCGCCTTTCAGTTGAGCAGCAACAGTTGAGGCCTATAGCTATAGAGATTACCTGTAATGCAGTTCTATGGGGACAAAAGGGGTGATGTTTGTCATGCAAAGGGAATAAAATAAGGTTAATCCTGGCAGGCTGAGGACTTCATCGCTTGTGGCGAACATGATCACCTTTCAGGCATTCAAGGTGTTTTATTCTCAAAATAATTAGGTTTTTTTTCGGACAGTGAGTCTTTGCTAAAATCTTTTGGATAATTGACTTGTGTTTAGTGCAGTGTGCTAAATTTGAAACTTATTTCTAATGATATTTAGTATCTCAGTTACTCATTAAAGAAGATATCAATACAGTGTAACCAGAAAAACGTGTAAGATTAATTTGTCAAACATATGTTCATTCATTGTTTTACCAAAAAACTACATGGATATATGACCAAGAGTAAAAATGTATAAATAAGTAAAAGTCTTGGTATTATGTTGATAGTTTCAAAAGACGTTTCTCTTTTCTTAATTACAAAGTTTATATACTAGCTATGTACATAGCATCGTACTTTATGATTTACAGTAAGCACATCTAGCAAGGAGGAAAACCGGAAACAGCAGTTGTAGTTACCCTGAGCGATCTTTATCAAATCCCACTGACACTTTACAGTTTTTTTTGATTGCATAAACACTAAAATCAAAAGTATTACACAATTTTCAAAACCTTACACTCAAAGAACAAAACATCAGCCCAGATTTGCACCACTGTAAGCACAACTTCAGCCTCACGCTTTTTGCAAAAGAATACACACAGCGATTTGCAAAACACTAAACAAATTTGTATACATTAGACACAGAAGTATATCAAGACGTCACTTCCTTGCAATTCCAATGCACTGACTGTCAAATTACCACACCTATGAGCTGATCGGTTAAACACAGCCATCAGGTGTGCCAACACATGATTGCTTAATTGTAGACAAACCAATCAGGTTTAAGCACTATAAAAATGCAGAGAGGGCACCTGTCTTCAACCAAAATGGAAGCAGTCAGAAGAAGAAGAGTGAGGGTGAGAGGGGGAATCCACGGAGGAGGAGGAGGAGGAGGAGGTAGAGGAAGAGGCGGAGGCCGTGCCAGAGGTAGAGGCAGAGGTAGAGGTAGAGGAAGACCTGAAGCAGGAGGAGAACGTTCTCAAAGAAGAAGAGGACCAGATTTATCAAATGAAATTCGCGCAACAGTAGTTGACCATGTCGTGAACCACGGATTGACGCTGAGGGAGGCTGGACTAAGAGTTCAGCCAAATCTTATCAGACATACAGTGGCATCTGTCATTAGGAAATTTCAACAAGAAAACCGATACAAATAAATCTGTCTACAGTAATCAGCTGTTTACAGTAATCTGCTCGGTTTAGATCTGTAGACAGCCAACACTGCCAGAAGCTGCTGCTGTCTAAACCAGGAGTCACAAGACATGGTGCGTGCGTGTGTGTGTGTGTGTGTGTGTGTGTGTGTGTGTGTGTGTGTGTGTGTGTGTGTGTGTGTGTGTGTGTGTGTGTGTGTGTGTGTGTGTGTGTGTGTGTGCTTGTGTGTGTGTTCAAAAGGGTCTACAGTTAGATGAAGGGAGGGCTTGACAGTCACACCTCTATGGTTTTAGGTGTCTTGAGGATGTCAAATTCTATAAAAGCCACACTGCACAACTTCTTTTGTGACACCTGTTCAGGTACCAGCTAACGTAAGATCCACTCTCATATTGAAAATTATATTGACACCACAATTATGCTATACCACCAATTTGTGGTTTTCTAAATGATCACTTCTGTGCTTCTGATCTGACTCAGTTGTTTATCTTACTTTATTGTTTTGTTGTTTTCATTGTTGTTGATGTTGTTTTTCTATGTTGTTATTTATACAGGATTTCTCAATCTGACTGATCGTGCGGCAGACAGCATGAGTCACTACCTTTGTCTCCCTCTGCTGGTTGTGCTCCTGCAGCCAGCTGCGTGTCTCTACAACTGCTCGTCTGAGTACCAGAGGATCCCTGGTAGGCTAAATATTACTTTCACTGAGCCCGGTAGTTTGGTTTTTACGTGCAAGATGTACAAATTAGAACAGATGCCAACAATCACAAAATGAGAAAATAACCTTATTGCCCTGCTCAATGTAATAATTGTTTTTCTCACATCTGTCTCTCCATCAGCAACTTCATGATTATATTCATTTTCCCTTTGATTAAAAATGGGAAACAAAATTACACATGACTTAATAATTCTTGATCTTTTTTCTTATTTACTTTTATTCCGTAGACAATTCAGACATGACAGTTGAATGTGGGGCCAGAATGATCACGCTAGAGATCATCCTGTGCACAGCTCAGTGGGCAGGCTTCAACACCACAGACCTGGCTCTTAACGGGGAGCACAACACCATGGAGTGCCAGGGCATCATCGACAACAGTGTGGACCCTCCAGTCATCCGTTACCAGCTTCCTGTTAATGACAGTCAGGAGAACCCCTGCCGCCAGTCTCTGCAGGTCAGAAGGTCTCTGGTATAGGATGTTGAATATTGTTACATTCCTGGACAAATAGTGATATTACTGCAACAGCGATTTAAAAA
The DNA here is from genome assembly GCF_036324505.1 of Eleginops maclovinus. Taxonomy (NCBI): domain Eukaryota; kingdom Metazoa; phylum Chordata; class Actinopteri; order Perciformes; family Eleginopidae; genus Eleginops; species Eleginops maclovinus. Next base: position 12,719,411 of record NC_086366.1, on the reverse strand, counting down.
TAAAAATCACTTTATTAAGAATAATGAAAGTCTAGTGGACTCTGTAACATTTGTCGTTCTGTAGATTGTGGATGAGGCCCCGGACCCCTCAGGACCCTTCAGCAACTTTTTAAGTATACAGTCAGTTATCATCACCGGGTTTATTGACACACCCCGATCTGACCAGGGGGTGATCAGCTACTCCACAGACCTCTACTATCACTTCTCCTGCCGATACCCGCTGGAATACCTGATCAACAACACACAGATTGTGGCGTGAGTAACTCCCCATCTTGAAAAAATGTTGTTAATATACCACATCACATTTTGCTTGAGACACATAACATAAACACAGTCAATTTCTTTCAATGATTTTTTAGCTCCTCGGTGTCTGTTGCGACCAGCGATAATAATGGAACGTTCATTGATACACTTAAAATGAGTGTTTTTAATGTAAGTTGGCATTTGGTGGCCTTAGACAAACTCTACTCTGCTATAAACATATTTCCCTTGATTTGTTTAACTCTATCATCTTATTTTACCAGAATTCAGAATATATCTACCCTTTAGTAGTACCTTCGACAGGACTTGAGCTCCGAACCCGGATCCATGTTGAGGTCAAGGCTGTTAACCTCACAGGAAAGTAAGTAAGGGATTACTGGACGCACAGAGTGAATTTGCTTATGACAAAACAGATAGTAAAACAAAAATGGGCACATTGTTTTCTTGTAGCAAACAGTCATTCATTGGTCCTCTGTCCTTATTTCAGTTTAAATGTACTGCTGGATCATTGCTTTGGCACTCCCACTGCTTACAACATGTCACACAGTGAGCAGCACGACTTCTTCACCGGGTATGAACGCACACATCAATATTGTAAATTCTTATATGAATGGAGAAACATCTAACCTCCACATCTCTTTTAAAAAAAGATATAAAGTGTATCCTAATAATCTCCATACTCTCCACAAGCTGTTCACTGGACGAAAGGACATCTGTGACAAGCAATGGCCTTTCCAAGGTTGCCCGCTTTGACTTTGAGACCTTCCGCTTTGTTCAGCACCGCGACCAGGCAAAGTCCAGCATCTATCTGCACTGCACAATGAGACTCTGTGAACCCAGCAAATGCCAAGAGCTGTTGTCTGTAAGTTGAGAAGTCAAAAACAAATGACTCTGCTTTAAAGACATAAGAAGGTAATGCCAAAGCAACTTTCAAAGGATAGCCGAAACAACATTTTTGAGGCAGAGATTTGAATGATACATTTCTCACCAAATATAGATTTTTTCCATCATGGTGATTAATGAAATAAATACAAAGATGAAAAATATGACAGTGGTTTCATCTGTAGTGTTGAGGAGAAAGTAAGTCACATTCAATTACTTAATCTACCTGAAACATCTAACATTAGCGCTGATAACATTGCAGGAGATTAGTGGAGAAACAATATTTTTGACAGCGTTTAATGGTTTATAGAGCCAAAAGTATAGGTAGATGACAGGAAATGTAGGGTAAGATGGGGACTGAAGTTGATTGTGTACAATTATTTCGGGGAAATTGTGTCTAATGGTTGGCACCTTTTCAAATCCCAGGCCACCAGGGGACCCAAATATGTCTTTAATGTGCATCTTTTAAAACAAAGAAACATGTTATTTCTTACACCTACATTTTTTTAATATAAAGAAACCATAGTTTGACACTGTAAAATATAGATCAAACTAAACCCAACTGCATGTGTGCTGTTTTTCAGGCCTGTAAGGTCAGAAGAAAAAGGTCTGTGACTCCTTTTGGAAAAGAAAGCAGTGATTCTGCTACAGTTTCAGTTGGACCTCTTTACACTGGCAGAGAAGGTTAGTCCCTGCAAAACACGACTATAGCAAACAAATATGAAATACATTTTATTAATGACCCTGTTGGATTTACCCATTCTAAAGACAGGCCAAATGCAGCTGCCTACAGTGAGTATATTCTAATCAAATTAACCATTACAAATATATTTCATTATCTCAGAAAGTGTGATGACAGCCCAAATGGAAATCTCAAGTAATCTGCATCTGTGTTTATCAGGTGAGGACGTGGCATCAGAGAGGGATGAAGTGAATGTGACCGGCCTGGTGGTGGGAGTCGTGTTCGGCTCGGCTGCTGCTGTCTTGCTGGTTCTGGGTGGCTGGTTCGCCCTGAAGAAGTTTTATTGGGCAGGAGGATTACGTCATTCTTTTAACTGACAGACCTTGGCACCTCATACTATATTGCTACTCATTCTGAGAAGCAACAATCTGATAATGTTATGATTTGTTGGTAATAACTACATGTTCTTGTCCTTGGGAACTAGGAAAAAAGATTTGTATTTTATATCACCTCTTCTTTCTATACTTGATGCATCTGTATTCATTTATCACTTATAAAGGAACAGACAAACCAGAACTATCTAAAAGAAGAAACATGAAATATGGAAGTCATTTTAGAACAAAATAATTTTAATATTTTATGTTTTTATTTTTATTTTAATAATAGCAGGTCTGCACTGGCAGTCTTACCATATTTTGCATTTACAGAATCTTATGTTTTGTACAGCCTATATAAAAAAACACTGGGAGCACATTATAATCTGCAATATATATGTCAGATCTGTTTTGTTAATATTACAAATAAAAGTCAAATCATGTTGGCATTCTGTGGTTGATATTACATTGCACATATTTACAAAATAATTGTCATACAGAATGAAACCAATACATCAATCAAAACCAAACACTCATAAATATTTACAGGGTTCTTGCTGTGCTGGTACAATGGCAAACAACAACCAAAATAATGGATAAGACTAACAACTAACACTTTAAGACAAGTATAATTCTAACTACACTGCATGTAAAAGTCCAACTTGGCAAGAGTTGAACATTTTCAAAAGCTATAAACTGTGTGGCAAAACAACAGTCTCTTGCCCTGTAATAAACCATGTGAAATTGCATCATCCCTATATTGTCAAAAATGATACATTTTAATAAGATAATAACAGCAGTTTATTGGCATTTTTATTATGAAAAATGTGTTGTAGCCTCTGTCACTACACTGAGTGCAGAATGTCTTCAATCAGAGCAGAAAGTTTGACTGAGAAGTCCTCCTGCAAATTTCCAGCTGTCTGTACAGACGAGGAAAAAGAAGAGGAAGAATATGCAGACAGGCTGCTGGCTCCTTTGACATCCAACTCATCTTCAACCCCCTTAAACACCCCCTCCATCCGGGCCTGAAACACTTGGCTCTGCAAGGCTGCGTTTTGGCAGAAACGCTCCATACTGGCTGTCAATTCCTCCTTACCCGGCCGTGCAGTTCCTAGCAGAGCAGCAAGCTCTGCTCTGACAGCCCCCACCCTGTTCTGTGCCTCCACCCTCAAAGAACTCACTACCTGTCCCATCCTGGAGCTGATTTCCTGCCAGTGGTCTGACTTGGCTGCCTCTTGCTCACTAGAACTGGTCTCTTTCAGATGTTTGATCACCTCAATGGTTTTAGTATGGAAGTCACTGATGAGATCAGCCACCGTGGAGCTGCTGTGCTCCAGCGTTTGGCTCATCCAGTAGAAGGCTTCCTGGTACAAAGCCGGAGTGGTCTCTGTCTGGGCCTCAGCTGTCTCCAGTCCCTGCAGATAGAGACTCAGCTGGCCACAAAGGTCTTGGGTATTGCTGCTGAGAGAGCTCTGGAGCTGCTCGATGAGGGGAGCCAAGCGCTCCCTCATGCTGGCCAGGGTGGAGCTGGGGTGGGCCGAATGGGACAACCTCTCCTGAAGTTCGGCCAGCTCTTGGCGCAGGCGGGTTCGCAGACGCTCTGACTCAAGGTTGAGTTTGCGCTGCATCTCCTCTGCCATAGGGTTTTTGCTCTGATCATCTGGGTTGTAAAGGTCACTGCTGTCTATGTGGCTCTTGTAGATTTTACTGAAAAAAGAAAGACAAAAGCACAACATTAATAAGGGTTTAGATTTTGCAAATGAATTTTAAGGTCTTAAACTAGTTTACAGTACTTAGTTCAGTTCACTTACTCCACATCTTTTGTGAGTTCTGTCTTGTCATGAGCCTGGTTGTCCTTTAAGTCAGTCAAGGTTGCTTCCCTGGTGTTACGGTGGAGAGGGAATGCTGAAGACAAAGAAAACATACATTAAAGAAAAGAAATACATTGCTAAATAAGGGGTGTTGTAAACAGTATTTAAAGAGAAATGTATACCTGCAGTTCTCAAGAATGACAAAGCGAAGATCACAACTTTGAGATGCATATTTATCTTTCTTTTGAGGAAGAGAAGATAAGAAGATGTATTAGAACAAACATAAACATTTCCAGATTACATAATTATCAATGATTCATTTAAGATACATTCCCTGTTGTGTCTAAGACAGAAGACAAGAGAAAGACTCATATGTCAAAAGTGGCTGGCCTTTACCTGAGGATCTGGGTCTGCAGGGGGACTTCTCCTCTCGTCTGACTTATAAAGGTCCTTGTTATCAAAGCATCAGCCCAAACTGCCTGTGTCAACAGGCAACACGTGGAGGGTCAGGCTGATGGCAGAACACAACACACACACACACACACACACACACACACACACACACACACACACACACACACACACACACACACACACACTTGAACCTTCATAAAAATTACCAGCCTTCTTGCAGCATTGTTGAATGAAATAATGTCACGTCAACAAGGATGCATCACATCAAGATAGTGTAAGGGAGGAAGTGCTATGATAAAAAGTATGATAGAATGGAAATGAGTAGTAAAAGTAAAGGTTAGTAGGTAAACTTTATTGATAAAGTTAAACTGTGTCCTCTATATTTACCAACAAATCAAGTCAACTTTAAGTGCATTATTGAGTCTTACTGCTTACAGTGCACAGCATGACGTTTCTGCATTTGTCTGCACAGTTAATGAATACAAAATGAATAATGTTGCTTCAAATTATAAATCATTTCCCGTCTACGATCACTCTGTATTTCCGAAACGAGTAGAGTATTTGTGACTCGATGTGTAGGATTTTGAGCACAGTGACATGGAAATGTGGGTGAAAGTTGAACTGTGTTTAGTTAGGTAACTTACGAGACGTCATTAAAGGGTCAAAGTCCATGGCTACCGTGATGAAAGAGTTATTCCACTTATCCAAAGTCCAACTTCATTTCAATACAATAACAGAGAGAGTAAGACTTTGGTTACTGTACATAAAAACAGCACTGTTGGCTGCAGTTAACTGTGGAAACGCTGAGATATTGTATGTTTCTATCGTAATTAACCTTCAATGTTTTGAAATAACGGCTGTTCGATACACTTTATATGATAATAAGTTAGTGCTAAGTATCGTATTCTATTTGAATTGGGATCAGAGGCCAACAATCTTGCTTTATTTGTTTTACACAGGTGCGCAAGGATTACCATCAGAGGAACTGTCTGCGGGTCAAAGGTTAACATAATATAGAAAAAAACTTTATTTTTGTCAAATTGCCAAATGTGTTTTTCCTTTAATTCAAACAAGTAAAATGTATGTGCAATTGCAGGTCACTTACATAAGTAAATGCGTACATGAAACATTTTATTTTATATTACTGCATTTAAACTTTCAGTTAACAGATAAAACCCTTGAGTATTTCTGTATATGACCATCAAGTAAAACACAATGAACAACAGTATAAATATTCAATATGTGAATTCAAGTTTAGAGTTGCAGCCGGTTTGCAGTCAGGTACTGAATCTGGATTTCTATGTGAATACAGAGGCTGCTGTGACGCACAAACTGCTGAGTAGACTCCTATAAAGCAAAGCTGCGTTGATGTACATTGGAAGCCAAATCTTTAATCAGTTTCATGGTAGGATTGAGAAGAACAAATGCAGTAATGTGACCCTGCAGCACCAGGCAGCCCTATTCTCTGTTTTCCCAGCCACTTTTCATCAGCATACGGTTGCTCCACTGTCACTGTCACCTTACCTCACAGGCCTCATAAATCATTCAGCATGCCATTGAAATGTATGCAGACAAACTCTCCTACTGCACGTGTGCAGCATTACAAGTAGACAGGAGAGGTTTATCAAGGGAGTGAGGTTGTTAAAGCATCTTCAGAACTACTTTCTTGGCTATGACTCAAATAAGGCAGGAAACCAAGAACCTTTTTACAGATCTTGGATGAAGAATTTCAATATTTCTCCCTGAGTCCAGAAAAGGAAGCTGGGTTTACTTGTGGACTGGTCCTTTACTTCTGCAGGTGGACATATTAACCATGGTGAGGAGATGCGACAAGAGCCTCAGGTGCGCATGTTGGCTGAGTGCTTTGGTTCTTACTTTGGTTCATGGAAACAACTTGAGCCGACAGGTCCAGGATAGGCCCCCCTGCCAGCCAGGTAGGCTATCTTGAGGGCACATTAATCTTTGGATGACATGACAAAAAATTAGATACACTTTACAGTAAATTATTTTTCTGCATATGCTTAGCCACTTTTTTTTGACAAGTTTGGCAACAACACTGACTTTGTTGTTAACCTGCACACTTCTTTGTATGTATCTTATTATCTCCAATAGGTTTTTACTGCCCCTTGGGGAGTTTTACTCAACTCCCCTGTCCAAAGAGAACCTATGGACCAGCAGCTAGTGCTGTGTCCATAGAGAGCTGCCTTAAGTGTCCTCCTCAACACTACTGTCCCAGACCAGGCCTGTCTGCCTCCCTGCCCTGTGGCCCTGTGGCTCGGCAGCCTCTGTCCGGTCAGGACACTTGCATCTGCTCTGGAAAAGGACAGACTTTCCAGGTGACAATGACCTTTCACACAATAGTAGGATCAAGCCATTCATTGCCCCAAAAATGTGTTTACTCTTGCTTATGTGACCGTTTTCATATCACCTACAATACCAATTACCCACTTAGGTCTTTGGCCTGCAGTATCCTTCTTTATTCTATAAACTTGAAGAAAAACTTCAATTTCTCAAGCCTATATTTTGATAATTTGTTCACTTATGAAATATGAAAGTAGCTTTCTCACTGAGAAAATTATACATTGTACAACCTCTAGCTTCAAGCTGAAAGAGCTCTAGATCAAGTTCCCTCGCAGGAGGGTCTGGTTTCCTATTCTGTTGGAACTTGCAAGCCCTTTACTCATCAGCTCATGATAGGAAAGAGATTTGTTTCTCACACTATTGCAAGGGTTTTCAAGAACTAAAGAAAAAAGAAAATAAATAAATGAATGAATGGTGGAAGAAAGGAAACAACTAAATTTGAGAACCCATGAATTAATTATGTTATAAATCTTCAAAATAAAACTATAGACGTCATGAAATGGTAAAAAGCAAAGCGTTCGTTGAACGTTAACTACTGCGCATGCTCAGACTCGTCTTTTCTTCTTCTTTTAGTTTTTTAATGGCAGCTATAAGCTTTGTTGCTACTTGGTAGTTTTCAGTTAGCTTCACTCAAAACAATAATTACATTGTTTTATAAATGGTCCAACAACTGCTACGAAGTACATATTGTTGATGAGAGTAAAGTTGACCGATGTAAAAGTCAGGACAGCTATCAGACCGGATTAGCTTAATAGAGTAACAGCCTTGGTGAAAGCTTTAAATATACAACACTTTGTTTTAACCTTGCCTTCTTTTATGCAGACCAGCGATGGGTTGTGTCACTGCACCATCGGCTACCAACCTGCTAACAACGGAGATGTGTGTGTACAGAAACTGTACGACGTCTGCAGCGTTGGAAAAACTCGTTCGCAGTATGGAAACTGTATGGACAGATATCAGTGGTCACTTTTCTGCATGCATCAGGTTAGACAGTTTTTGCAATTATATATCGCAGACAGTCGTACAAACTAAAGTAGAGCAGAAGTAAATCATATTTCACGTAGCCTACTAACACTCAACCCAAATATCTGTTGGAATGATATTTGCAGTGGTGGGCCGTCAGGGCCAGCAAGGCCTTCTCTGCTGGCCTAAACATCATCAGAATATAAATTAAATTTTGATATATTTTTTCCACAAATACGTATTAAATTATTCCCCATAGTCTATTCTCTTCATTTTATAGCGTTCGTCTTGGCTGCGCTGCTTCCAGCCTCAGAACGAGATTTGGAGGGCTGGCCTTTATGTTAGAGCTTTTATCCAATCATATTTCAGCCATAATGTGTTGCTAGGGTCAAAGAAATCTGCCCTTAGGCCTTCAGAATCAACAGTGCGGGCAGCTGTAGCTTAAAGTGAACGCAAACAAAACTGTGGCGTTAACCAATCAGATTTCGAGGTGGCGACAACGGGCCAGCTAGCAGGCGTACGCTAACGTTAGCACGTGCACATCTTCTGATTGGATACGAGGCAGAGCTAGGCAGTAGGCAGAGCCAAACAGTCTATGGGCAAAGCTAGCAAACAGAACTAGAACTTGAGCGAGCTAATTTGTGTAGATTTCTACAAGCTATTTTTTTCAACCCACAATGGCTGAAGGAGGAGAAGAGATCAATTTGGTAGAAGATATAATTACAACGCCATTTTCAAAACGAACTTTTCATGTAAAGCTACACATCTTGAAAAGGGAACGACCAACTCCAACGCTAGCGAGCCTAGCACAGCAGGGAAACTACGAGCGGTACCCCTGGCTCTCAGCCTCCGAGAGGCACTGCAAATTGTACTGCCGGGAATGCCTGGTATTTGCAACTGATCGATTTGGTGTTTGGAGCCACACTAAATTTGCAAACTTGAGTTGTCTAACCAAGGCAGCAACGAGACACCAAAGCACAGCTGGGCACTTGGAAGCACTGGTGCTTTTGAAAACCTTTGGGGACACCCGAGTGGATCTACAGCTCAACGAACAAGTGCGCAGGGAAACGGAGCTCCACAACGAAAGGGTGAACAAAAATAGGGAAATATTGAAAGACTGATTGATTGTGTCCTGTTTTTGGGTAAACAGGAACTTTCATTTATGGGACACGATGAAAGCGCCGAGTCCAGAAACAGAGGAAACTACGTGGAGCTTCTTTCTTTTCTTGCTGAGAACAACACAGATTTGCATTACCACCTGTACACAAACAACATGTTTACTGGGACGTCAGGCAAAATACAAAACGACCTGATTTATGCTATTGCTGAAGTGATGGGAGAAGAGATCAAAATGAAGATTAAAAAAGCACCCTTTGTCGCTGTTATGGTGGACGAGACGTCAGATGTGGGTATAGCACAGCTGGCACTTGTCCTGCGTTATGTGACGGACACAGGTGTCAAGGAGCGGTTTGTCAGATAATCTGATTAATTAAGTTAACTGTAAATGCTGATGTATTGATTATAAATGCTTCGGAAATATTAATATAACTCTGTTGTACTTGACTATGTTAAGGTGATGCAACGCCCGGTTATACTGCGTTTCTGTCTAAATGTATAGTTTCTACAGCCATGGCGTCATAATGATGGCATTAAGAGGTGGAATAATTCAGGTAGGACTGTGTAGGACATCACTGAAGGCCTAGGTGTGAAATGCACGGCCCGCCACTGGATATTTGAGGGTTTTGATAAACTAATCTGTTGACAGAACACACTGACGAAATATACTCCACATTCACAGGCAGCAAGGCTAATGAGAACAACCTAGATGTCTTTGCCCTTTCCTCCATGAACCTGAAAATACTTTATCAAGTAGAGGCTTGTTTTAGTCCCACTTAATATTTAACCACAAAGTGCTTCCTGTGACTTTCCGTGCAAGGCCTTCACTTTTCTCTGCATGCAGTGTTTATTTTTGTCCCTGCGGTCCACAGCAGGCTTTGGTATAAATGACCTTACACCCAGTGGTGGGCCGTCAGGGCCAGCAAGGCCTTCTCTGCTGGCCTAAACATCATCAGAATATAAATTAAATTTTGATATATTTTTTCCACAAATACGTATTAAATTATTCCCCATAGTCTATTCTCTTCATTTTATAGCGTTCGTCTTGGCTGCGCTGCTTCCAGCCTCAGAACGAGATTTGGAGGGCTGGCCTTTATGTTAGAGCTTTTATCCAATCATATTTCAGCCATAATGTGTTGCTAGGGTCAAAGAAATCTGCCCTTAGGCCTTCAGAATCAACAGTGCGGGCGGCTGTAAGCTTAAAGTGAACGCAAACAAAACTGTGGCGTTAACCAATCAGATTTCGAGGTGGCGACAACGGGCCAGCTAGCAGGCGTATGCTAACGTTAGCACGTGCACATCTTCTGATTGGATACGCACTATTGAGAGGCAGAGCTAGGCAGTAGGCAGAGCCATACAGTCTATGGGCAAAGCTAGCAAACAGAATTAGAACTTGAGCGAGCTAATTTGTGTAGATTTCTACAAGCTATTTTTTTCAACCCACAATGGCTGAAGGAGGACAAGAGATCAATTTGGTAGAAGATATAATTACAACGCCATTTTCAAAACGAACTTTTCAAGTAAAGCTACACATCTTGAAAAGGGAACGACCAACTCCAACGCTAGCGAGCCTAGCACAGCAGGGAAACTACGAGCGGTACCCCTGGCTCACAGCCTCCGAGAGGCACTGCAAATTGTACTGCCGGGAATGCCTGGTATTTGCAACTGATCGATTTGGTGTTTGGAGCCACACTAAATTTGCAAACTTGAGTTGTCTAACCAAGGCAGCAGCGAGACACCAAAGCACAGCTGGGCACTTGGAAGCACTGGTGCTTTTGTAAAGCTTTGGGGACACCCGAGTGGATCTACAGCTCAACGAACAAGTGCCCAGGGAAACGGAGCTCCACAACGAAAGGGTGAACAAAAATAGGGAAATATTGAAAGACTGATTGATTGTGTCCTGTTTTTGGGTAAACAGGAACTTTCATTTAGGGGACACGATGAAAGCGCCGAGTCCAGAAACAGAGGAAACTACGTGGAGCTTCTTTCTTTTCGTGCTGAGAACAACACTGATTTGCATTACCACCTGTACACAAACAACATGTTTACTGGGACTTCAGGCAAAATACAAAACGACCTGATTTATGCTATTGCTGAAGTGATGGGAGAAGAGATCAAAATGAAGATTAAAAAAGCACCCTTTGTCGCTGTTATGGTGGACGAGACGTCAGATGTGGGTAATGTAGCACAGCTGGCACTTGTCCTGCGTTATGTGACGGACACAGGTGTCAAGGAGCGGTTTGTCAGATAATCTGATTAATTAAGTTAACTGTAAATATGCTGATGTATTCATTATAAATGCTTCAGAAATATTAATATAACTCTGTTGTACTTGACTATGTTAAGGTGATGCAACGCCCGGTTATACTGCGTTTCTGTCTAAATGTATAGTTTGTAGAGCCATGGCGTCATAATGATGGTATTAAGAGGTGGAATAATTCAGGTAGGACTGTGTAGGACATCACTGAAGGCCTAGGTGTGAAATGCACGGCCCGCCACTGCTTACACCTATATACACACTTTAACTTAGCATAAGTTGAGAATGCCACTGCCACTAATATTCATTTAAATAACACAACAATCAGAAAAAGCTGGTACATGCAAAGAAAAAACAAGCTATGTGATTGATTCAAAAACATGAAGTAGAGTTGTTTCAATTCCAGCATTGCTTTTGTGCAGGTGTGTCAATCTGCAGAGGACTACAGGGGTTATGATGGAGAGCTGGGCCTGTGTGTTTGCAGAGAACCTCCTGGAAGAGCTCCGTGTGGAGGCCTTTGTAGGAGAAGGCCAGCTACTGAATTGGAGCTGCTATGCCAGACGAATGGAGAAATGGAGCTTGTGTGGAGTTATGGCAATCAGGTGAGGAATAGGAGTAGCAAATAGAGAGACACACACAGAGGAACAGTTTCAACTACTTAAACAGAAGAAATACAATGGGAATGTGAGCTTTCTAGTATTTAGGCAATACAATTAAACCTCCTGTATCGCAAAAATGGTATTCTTATTATCCATACAGTATTTCCATTACATTAGCATAGATAATAGTTTAAGTAACATTACCTGGTACCAAACCTGTACACAATACGTTATTATCCCACCAGGAGTGGAAGCGCCATACAAGCGTCTTGTGTGTTGCAGTGACCTCTTAATTGCAAACACTGTTCTTGCAGGTGATGGGCATTTCAGGCGAGGTGCTGGAGAGGTTTTTTCGACGATCAAAATCTGATGGGACTCTGTGCAACAACCATATCAGCTCCTCACATGCTGTCTACATTGTTCAGACAACAGGTGGAGACACAAATTGGCTTTCTGAGTGTCTCTCTATCTCTCTCTTTATTCATCTCCCACATCTTTCTCTCCTTTGTTGTCTGATTGTAGAGGCAGGCTTTCTCGGCCTCCTCAGTGGCCTCCCAAAGGAGCTTCTGCGTCTGTTTACTGTTACCACAGAGAGGAATGCGGAGCAAAACACTCAGAGCTCAGCTGGTTTGTCACAGCAAGATAATAACTTTTGATGATTAAAAACACCAATTAAAATGAATAATCCGTGATGAAAATACTGTGCTGTTATTGTTTTATAGAAAGACATTTTGATAGCCTCTGGGAGGTCACTAAAGTTGAAAATATCAGTCATGAAGGAAGAGAATTAAATGGAAACAAGAGTGATGTTAAAGAAGAAGTGAGAGAAACAAGGGTGACTGGAGTTTTGAACCCCACAACGTGTCTCCAGTTGGGCGACGTTTTCCTGTTCACCGTTGACACACGTCACTTTCCTGAGTATGATCTGTAAGTCAGATGCCAGACGTACACAGTTTTTCATGTCCACTTTTAACACTATGAAACTGTGCTTTGACTTAAGCCTTACAATCTGTCTTTCAGTGCAAATTTGTACAACACAAACAGAGATTTTGACTGGGGGACTCTCAGACGGCTTAAAGAAGAGCTGACTCTTTCCTGGACCCCTCCAAACTTCTTTGTGTTGGTCTTCAGCCAGCCTGGAGTATACGTTTTTACACTGAGCAGCCAACACCACAAACATATGGTAACTAAAATGAAATAATGAGAGGTCGAGGTCACAATAGGAACACACGTCATCTACAAAGTATTTGATGTCCAATATTCGTTACCAAATTGCATTGTGTATTCCAAACTGCTTTTCTGACTGCTTGTTTTGTAGATGCCTCGAACATAATACACATTTTTTGTAGGAGATTGAGATGAAGGTGCAAATGAAAGAAATTGGTATCATGTCACCACTTTACTCATGTAGGGCTTCAACATGCATTTGCTGGTAGAGAACTACTAATACAATTCTGCTCTCCAACTCTTTTTACTCAGTATGTGCGGGTGATGCCATCAGGCGGTCAGTGTTATGAGCCAGGCCCCTTCTTCCCCACCATCCCTCGTCATGTGACCAGGCTGGGAATCAGTAGGAGACGCAACCTGTTACTAAGGCCAGATTGGCTGGTGACCGGAGGACTGCTTTTTGGAGCTGTGGTCATCCTCAGTCTATGTATTACACTACTGGTTAGTGTACAAACACACATGATCACATGTTCAAAGTTTCACATTTTCACATTCATCCATTGATCCCATATTTAGATCCTTTTTCGTGAATATGGATGGCCTGAGAAGAAGCCAACCAAAGCGCGGTACCGTTTGTTGCATTTGTCCTACAACATGGACGACTACTCATCAAAAGGCTCAAGAGTGATCTCACTCAGGAAGATTCACAGAAACCATCAAGCTAGAATGACACAGGACTCCATTCAGCCAGGTGCAATAATACACAAACACTTTGCAGAGTTCACACTGTGTAACACACACACTTACTCTACCTAATCACAAAACACACTGATATCCTGTTGGATCGTGGATTTACTAAACGTAGACATTATGCTTGCTCTTACAGTAAAGGTTATCCATGAGAGAGGTGTATTTACTAGTGTATCTCTTTGTGTTTCTCTCTCGTTACCACTATCTGTGCAGGATCTTCTGAGGAGTTCTGGGATTACGAACACCAGGTGGATCTGGAGGCTTTCAGCAGCAACACCTTCTACAGCCTCCTGCTCAAACAGAGTCTGTCTGTCACCACACGACTGACACAGCTCACCACTGAGGCCTGTAGCTCTTAATTTAAATGCATAATAAACATACAGTATGTGAGCATTTCAACATTCTGATACTCTCTTTTCTGTTACACACACTCTGATGCATTGCTTCCCTTTCCTGGGACACCAGAACGTTTTCCCCTTTTTGATGGTTTCACATACAAAATAATTAATATCCTACTCCTCCTCACATTATTGTTTTATAAAAATGTATTTCTATGATTTTGCTATCAGCCAGACAAACCGGGTTTCACCATGATAACATACAGACTCACAAGTTGAAAAAACAATACAAGGGTTGCTGTCTCGGCTCGTTGGCTTATACATCTCTCACCAATCCATCTAATATTGTGGTTTCGGTTAAGTTACAAATTGTTCTATTCCACGCTTTTCTTCTGCCATTGTCCCATCGTCAAACGTGAATTTAAACTGAATTGAAACGGAGTGAGAGTGCCGGATTAGAAGCAGTCTTATTTTTCTTGCACCTGTCTCTCTCCTTGTGTCCCTCCTGTTTTTACCACCAAATGTTGGCTGAAGTGTAGAAGATGGAGGTTGTTGTTACAGCCCTCAGGACAGCTGAGGGGATAAAGGTGTAAGGGGAGATGGCACACATCACACCCTGTGTTATCCCATGAATGTGAACGTCTTACCAATGTTGTATGCGTGCTAGCTGCATTGGAGTGCAGTCAAAAGTGTGATCTGATACTACAGTTTTATTAAACACTTTTTCATATATGTATCTTTATGTTTCCAGGTAAAGCAGCTATACCAGGGAGTGCTTGGGAAACTGCAGGTACTCCACCCACGCTTGATCACTGAGGAGAGCATCGGGGAGGGCTATGAGAGGATGAGGAGGGAGGTGGAGAGGGAGGTTTTGCGGCGGAAGACTCTGGCCTCACAGCTGAGGACTCTGCTCGACAGTCAGCTGCAGGTTTGCAAAAACTTGAAAAACATTTAAATACACAGTGAAAGATAAAAGAGAAAGATCAGGTGTAATTCTGTGTTCCAGATATTATGTATAAACATACATCATATATTTTGGGCTCCTATGATCATTGTATGACTGTCAGTAATCTGCTAATTGTTTTTGGTATGAAATGCCTATCTGTACAAATTTGTACTGAATGTACAAAATGGAAGAAGTGCCCAGGTTGATACCACCAATATTCTTGATTTGATAGAGAAATGGCCCAAAACCCATTTATTTAGTTTTACTATATAAATATAAATTAGCAGCTGGAAGTAGGAAATGTTTAGCTTTTTCGCTTAAAAAGAGACTCCTGATACATTTATAAAATGACTAATTGTTTCAGCTGTGGGTCCCTCTAGTAAAAGTGTTATATGATTTAGTATCTGTGAATTTTGTTCTCGTTTCTCCAGGTTCTTGGGCGAGAGCAGCAGGCCCAGCAGAGGGTCCACAGTGTGATCACAGCTCAGCTCAGAGAGTGCATTAGACTACTGTCCAAGGTGTATAGCAACAACCACCAGCAAAAGTAAAGCTTCTACTGATCCTTTGCAAATTGTCAGAAACAACCTTCAGAATGGGGTTATTCCTCATACCCCTTCAATCTGTCCTTTCCTGTCTTCAGTTTGATACAGAGGCTGACATCCTTGGTGGAGGAGATGGGAGAGCTGGTGTCAGCAGAGTGCCAGCGTCAGGGGGCCTGGGGGTTTCTGGGTGAGGGTACAGGGGCCAAGCTGCTCTGCCCTGACACTGGAACTGTGCTGACCAAGGACCACATCTTTGGTGAGTCGCACACCCCTGGGTTTGATCACAAAATTACTAAAAAGAAAATGCATGTTCTTGGAAAGAGAGCACCATCTGTTGCTAGAAATGTGCACTGCAACATCAACATTCCCAAATATGAATTGTGAAAGAAACACGTTTCTATTCTGACAACATACGAATACACCCACACTTTCACAGGATTAATTCTCACCCACACAGGTCCAAACAGTATGTTTTGTATTTTCAAGTTGTCTCTCATTCTAGTTACGCTGAAGCATTTCCTCCTATAACAATTATTCATAAAAATGTAATATGTTTTGTTTTTTTCATGTAAGCTTTCCCTACAATGGGAGGGAATGATCAAGACACATGATTTTCTACTCGATCACATTTTTTAGAATGCAGTGATCCATTTAAGAGAAAAAGCAGCGTGAAAATCTGTCCTCCCAGCATGTGACTCTGCTCTGATTTAGAACAGCTTAAATCATTTCATAATTATTTACAGTTTGAGGATTGCTCTAAGCTATTTCTCCTACTGCTTCACTCCAGGTCCTGATGGTTCTCTGCGTGTCTGCCGAGCAGTTCATTGTGATTCAGTCACAGGCCTCATATGGCCAAATGCTCACAGCCATATGCTGCTGAGCAGTGGCCACACCATGGCGGTACCACCTGATTTCTTCCTCCACCCACAGACGGGCAGAGTTATGCCCATAGCCGGCAATGTGTCCTACGATCCTGCAAGCTCAACTTTAGTCTTCACAACTGACTCATGTTCAGGTAACATTAGGGGTGCTTGTGGGGTTTAGGCAAGGCAAGGCAAGTTTATTTATATAGCACCTTTCAACACAAGGCAATTCAAAGTGCTTTACAAAAATGAAAGGCATTACGCGCATTCAGAAGTAGTGCAGCATAAACACATTATAAAAAGGCATTTAAAAACAGTCATTTAAAAGCAAAGATAATAAAATAAACACAACGGGTATAATATACATGAATAGAAATTACAATGCAGAATAAAAGTCACAGTGCAATGTTAGATAAGAACAGTTCAATTAAAAGCAGCGGCAAAAATAAATGTTTTCAGCCTGGATTTAAAAGTAGTAAGAGTAGCAGCGGACCTGCAGGGTCCGGGGAGTTTGTTCCAGATATTTGGAGCATAATAACTGAACGCTGCTTCTCCTTGTTTAGTTCTAATTCTGGGGACAGAAAGTTGACCCGTCCCAGAAGACCTGAGAGTTCTGGATGGTTCATAATGTAGCAGGAGATCACAAATGTATTTTGGGCCTAAACCATTCAATGCTTTATAAACCAGCAGCAGAACTTTGAAATCAATTCTTTGACAGACAGGAAGCCAGTGTAACGACTTCAGAACTGAAATGATTTGATCCACTCTCTTAGTGTTAGTGAGGACCTGAGCCGCAGCGTTCTGAATCAGCTGCAGCTTTCTAATGGATTTCTTAGTGAGATCTGTAAAGACACCGTTACAGTAGTCCAGTCTACTGAAGATAAAAGCATGGACAAGTTTTTCTAGATCCTGCTGTGACATTAGTCCTTTAATCCTAGATATGTTCTTCAGGTGATAGTAGGTGGACTTAGTGATTGTTTTAATGTGACTGTTGAAGTTCAGGTCAGAGTCCATGACTACAGCTAGGTTTCTGGCGTTAGCAGTTGTTTTGAACATTGCTGACTGAAGCTCAGTACTGAGTTTTTGTCGTTCCTCCTTTGTTCCAAAAACATTTACCTTGGTTTTGTCTTTGTTTATTTGGACAAAGTTCTGACTCGTCCAGTCATTGATTTGTTCAATGCACTTACTCAGTGTTTGAATTGGAGCATAGTCTCCTAGGGAAATGGTAATGTAAATGTGTGTGTCATCTGCATATCTATGGTAACTTGTTTTGTTGCTTTTCATTATCTGAGCCAGTGGTAGCTTGTAGATGTTAAAGAGAGGAGGCCCCATGATGGAGCCTTGAGGAACCCCACATTTCATATTTGTCAACTCTGATGTGTAGCTGCCTATAGAAACAAAGTGTTCTTGTCCTTTAAGTAAGATTCAAACCAATTTAGAACTGTTGCCGAAAGTCCCAACCAGTTTTCTCGTCGGTCTAGTAATATGTTGTGGTCAATAGTGTCAAATGCAGCGCTGAGATCTAATAATACTAACACTGAGATTTTGCCACTGTCTGAGTTTAAGTGGATGTCATTGAAGACCTTAACAAGAGCAGTCTCAGTGCTGTGGTGCGGTCGAAAGTCCGACTGGAACACATCCAAACAGTTATTGGCATCCAAGAAATTACTCAGTTGTTTAAAAACTACTTTTTCAAGGATTTTCCCTAGAAATGGGAGGTTTGATATGGGCCTGTAATTGTTCATTACTGAAGCGTCCACATTATTCTTTTTTAAGAGCGGTTTAATTACTGTAGTTTTCAGGGTCTGTGAAAACACACCTGAGTGAAGAGACCTGTTTACTATATGAAGTAGCTCTGAGGACATGCTATGAAAAAGCTTTTTGAAAAAGCGTTAGGGTTTAGGGAGTCAGATTTTGAGATTTATTTTTGCAAAATAAAATTGAGCTGGAGAAACACAACAACCAAACAAAATAAAAAAGTTGTGAAGGTTAGATCAAAAAATAAATAAAAATCAGGACTGATGAAAAAGCATTCATGTTGCCCTTGTACTTTACACTGTGGATAACTAGTAATCCACATGATGTTACATTACATATAGGTGTTTTTAATGCAGCTCAGCCACGTTTTCCTTCGAATAGCTTATAGTAGGCCTAGTTAAGGCTGTAAGCCCCCTCTCAAAGCCAGGCACAGCTTCTTTGTAAACTCTGGATTTTCCATAAAGTTGAATGCCTACTTTCAAAGCAAATATTCTGTTTATTAATTTTTCTGCACAAAGTATAACTTTTATTTGTAATTTTTCAAGGGTGTACATACTTTAACGTGTTGCTTTTTTACTCTCAGAAGATAACAGGAAGTTGGATAGTCCCCTTCTACCTTTCATCCCTTACCCAACATCCTGCCACTCAGACCGACCTCTGCCAAGCGCTCGGCTCAGAGGCCTCAAGCCAGGCCAGAGACTGCAGCTGGGATTTCCCATGGCAGACCCAGACACAGGAGTCCCAGTGCCCATTCTCGCTGTAACCATCCACCCCCAGTCAGGACTAGTTTACCCACTGGGAGGGTTGCATGTCTGTCCCCTCACCCGCCTGCCGCAGCCCATACAGATTGGCTGTCCCATGCTGGACTCCAGGACGGGGGACGTGGTGCTCACTGTTGGGGTCAGTCTCGATCCAGTTACAGGTTAGTTCTGCTGGTGAGTCTTCAGCACAGCCTGTGTCTGGGTTTCCTTCTTGGAGTTAAATTGTTCTGTGTGTTTTTGTGTAGGAGCCGTGCTGCCAGTAGGTGGTATTCTGCTGGCCGAGTCCTTCATCGAACCTCTGAGTGGGCGGATGGTCAGAGTAGGAGGGGCCAACATACGGGCTAGGCAACTGCTGCCTAACGGAGGAGGATACCAGGCCCTTCTAGACAGCAAGGTGCTGGATAAGATGAAAGGCCTTTGATTTAGGAAACAACTAATTGTTTAAATATCTTTTTTGGAGGACTTAAAGGACCTCCTTTCTTCTGTGTTGGCATAAGTGTTTAGTCTTAAGTTTATTCTTAACTGGAAAATAGCAGTTGACAAATAAATCAAACCACAAGGTTAATACTAAAAAAGATACATGATACACAGAAAGTTCAGAAGATTTTTGACCAAAAAAATGACTTCAACAAAATGAAATGTTTCTCAATTAGGTTCTGGCAGTGATGTTCAAAGTATTGGAGATCCTGAAACCACTAACTGAGGAGTGGGGATCAGACCAGACTTTGCAGCGGCATCAGAGCAGTGGGAGAGGGATCAGTCCTCACGATCATCTTCTCACAGCAGCCAATGAGCTTCAGCAGGCCTGGGGAAGGAGCCTGTACTTCCAACTGCAGCTGCAGACCAGACTCTGTTTCATGCTGGATTGGACTGCGAGTCTCCAGCAGAATGGAGGGAGTCTTGGTGAGGAAATTTCTCCAGTTGGCAATTTCTTGCAAAATATTTTTTTAATTCTTGTTGTGACTGAATCATCTCCTGCATCTATTTTCATTGCTCAACATTAAGTGATGTCTTTAAGCATCTGTCCTCCTTATTTCCTAAACATTTGAAGTATTTAAGGGCGTAACATAAAGTAGAAAACTATTTTTCTTTTCCTTTTAGCTTTTCTTTTCCTTGCTGCTTGTCATTACTGTGATAAGAACTTCTGAAGCAATGGAGATGAAACTCATAGAGACACAGGGAGAGCTGGAACTTGATGGCAAACACTAAAGGTTTATTATGAAGTTAACGGCCGGAGAATTGACAAGACATTTGCTGCAGCCACAAGTTCACACAGCGGTTGGCTGACCAATTCTGAAGATTTCTCACCCTGGTCCCATGTATTTAACTGGTTCTGAGAGAACAATCAACATGTTGCAACAGCAAGATAAAACAGACAAAGCACTTTAACACCCCTATCAACTGACGACAACAGGCAGGAGTAAAGAGACAAAACACTGAGAGCAGGCCAAGATGCAGACCACTGCTCAGCGAGGGCAGTACAAACTGATACATGGGGTCAAAGTGATGGGCCCAGGAATATATGTCCCCATCAGTTCCTCTCTTTTTATCAATTTTGATAGACACCAGACATTCAGAACCGTGTCATGAAGGGAGGAGGAGAACACTCGGGAAAGACTGACGGACATGTTCTTCCAGCTATCGTACAAAGACACTTTGAATTGAATGAACAGATGTTTCCAATGTAATGCCAGCCCACATTTCCGTTATTACGTCATAAAGACAGTAAATTTGGATCAGCGCCATTGTTCCCCCGTTTTTAGAGATGTGGGTAAGGAGGAAAAGAGAGAGGGTTGTATTTCCGGACACTTTGTGAGTCTCCTTACACATCGGGGACACATATTTATGTGTAAAAGACAGCATAAAGTGCATTTTGCATAAATGGGGACCTTTAAACTTAGACTTTTTGCCCCTCTGAATGCCACAATGATGTCCTTATGTGCTGTCTGTGTCTGAGAACAAAAATAGTTTTAGGCATAACATTTCATATGTGTTTTTTAGCCTTTAAAAGGTTTCATGAGGAGGATGACATTTTCCGACCTTAAACACTTTTTACGTAACCTTTATTTGTCACAAGCAACCACCCTCACCAGGAACAAAATATGTGAGCATCATGTCCAGCATAAACACATTATTATGGCAAACTACAGTTTTATGTTACAAATATCGATATTCTTTGATAAGGGGAATACAGAAATATTACCATGCATATTTCCAACATGGATACATGAGATCATAAACATAAAGAAATGAAAACATTTATCTTAGGCTTCAAAGTAGTAGTCATCACACTGCAATAACATACAGTTCACCCCATTAACGATGCACTTTAAGAGATCTGCTTCATCAAAGTGCCAAGAGTAAACATTGTAGTCACAGGAATTACATTCTGTGAATGTGAAAGGAAATTGCACCATAGACAGCATATTTACATCTCTTTTAATTGTTTGACACATCAATTCTCAAATGACGTCAGCGGTGACATGTTATTGCTCTCCTTCGGGGCTGTTTCCAATCTGCCTTCATGACAGGTTTATTCATGTTCTCTGCATAATGTTAGCTGCAGTGGTTGTGTGATCTGCTTGATAATACGTTTTTAAGTTTAGCCTCTTTTAGCCTCTTTAAGTGTTTTATATGCTTTGCCAGACTTTTCATGCAGCCACGGCCCTGTTTCATGTATGTCAGTCTTTCTGTATTTACTTTAATTTAGAGTTTGTTTGATCTAACCCAAACAAACCCTAAAGTAGCACTGAAGTAATGTACTGCATAATTGTCTGTCTTTTGTATTGGTCAGAAAAGCCTATTTCTGAACCTCTATAATGTCAGTAATGTGATGCCAATAAAAACTTGCGAAAATACTTTCGAACCTTGGAGACATTTACTATTTTTTTTCCTCCATATTAACCCTTTGATTTCTCCTGTGCTGTTCAAACCAGGAGAGATGCCTTTCTTAGGTTCAGATAGGTCTGTACCAGCTCTGTTGGGGATGGAGTACCCTGACCCTATGGGTTCTGGTCTTAATGTGCCTGTGCTGGGGTGCCAGACTGACCTTGTCTCTGGGAACATAACACTGTTGGCAGGAACCATGGAGGACACAGATGGAAAAGGTACTTTGAAAAACAAACAAATGCTCAGGTCACCAGACACAGGTTATTTAATCCACTTTTAATTATTTTAAACAGTACCGAAATAAACAAGTATGCTTTTCTGTGTCTATGCTGTTGCACTTCACAGGCCTAGTAGCCATCCGTTATGGATCTCAGACTGTTGATCCAGTGACAGGCGTGTTGGCCCCTGTAGTTGGTGCCAGACTGGACGTGTCCAGAAAAAATGTTGTACCGGTTACAGCTTCCTATTGGCTAACTGTGGCAGATCAAACTGATAGTGTGCAGGTAGGGCAATACATTTAAAAAAATGATTAATCATAAGAAAGCTTTACTTTGACTATATATACTTTTTATTTTACAGCCCAGTTCATTCAGCAGGAGAGAATAGTGTGAATTTCATAAACGCTACTCAAGTCTTTCATGTGTTTATGTACTAGCATTTCATTTCGCATCCCCTTGAATTCAGTTTGAACTCAAGTAATCTGATGTCCTCTCTTTTGTTGCTGCTATGTATTGCCAGGTAGAGGCGCTGCAGAGAGAGGTGTGTTTGCGAAACACTTACTGGCAGCAGCAAAGGCAGCGAGAGGAAGATATTTTCTCTGATCTGGACTCGGTTCTATTCCAGTGTCTCTTTAGAGCCACAGAAGGAAACTCTTATCAGGTCAGCAGGGGGAGATTGCTGATTTGTTTGTGAATATCTTATATACCCTTGCCTCTGAAGAAAGAAGAAACAAATTCAAAGCAGTGCCTTTTGAGCATGTGGAAATGAGGGAGTGAGAGTGTATGAATGCCGGGGAAAACATCATTAGAAAGTAATTCTAGAAAAGCTATTCATGTCCATTTGTGCACGCAAAGAAGCAAATGTGTGGTGAGGGCATACTGTGTAACATTTGAGTTAAAGCAATTTGCAGTCGCTGCATCTCTTTGTATGGCTGTGTGCATGTGCTTCCCATTCCTTTGTTCCTAAAATTGTGTGTGTCTTTTTGTGTGCCAGTATTCAAATCGGTACCTTCACTTTTTTTACATTCAAAGTAGAATAGAATCGGAGGATGAAACCCTCTTTATTAGTCACATACATGCACACAGCAGAGCACACACAGTGAAATTAGTCCTCTGCATTTAACCCATCCTAGTACTAGGAGCAGTGGGCAGCTATCGTGCAGCGCCCGGGGAAGTATACAGTAAGTGTTCACTTTGCTGCAGGTTGAGTGGTCGGGGAGGCAGCTCACTGAAGCAGCCGTGGAACTGCAGGATTCGGCGCAGACTGAGGCACAAAGGAGAGCGGCTCAGCACACCCAGTTGGCTCTGATCTTGCCTCCGCATGTATTAGACATCCTATCACTGGGTAAATTGGGTGGCATGCTGAACGAGTGAAAAGCATGAAGGAAAATCACACTCATGACCTCCTCTGCAGTTATATTCATTGCTTGCCAAAAGAGAGCTGCTTCATGCTGTCTCATATCGCACCCTTCTGTTGTTAAGTAATTTACATAATTTCACTGTTTAATGTTTTATTTGGGTTGGCAGCATGTCTTTGTGTGTCTGTCTGTGTGCATAGGTGATGAGCAGGAGTGGGATCGGCAGTGCGTTTGGCACTCAGAGCTTGTGTCAGACCTTGACAAGCTGGATCTGTGTATGGAGCAGCTGCAACAAGACAGAGAAAAATTGGCTACCCATGGAGGAGACTGGAATACACCCGTCCATGTTATGGTTCGAATAATGTCTTTCTGGTCAATTTAACCCCCTGCAGCTTAATTGTTTGTGACACAGTTGGGTCAGATGCTCACATCCCTATCACAACATCAGTGCCAAATGCATATGACTAATTATGCTATAGGGAACTTTCAAAGGTCCAGTTATTAAACTTTGATGTCAGCCGTGTGCTATGGGATGCTCTCTCTAACATTATCCTCTAAATGTAAATAAGACTTCATGGTTCTTCACGCTCAAGCCTGTGTTTATTCTTCCTCCAGGACAGAGAGCTGAGGCAGAGAGAGTTGTGGGAGCAGTGTTGTTCCAGACAAACAGAGTTGGAGGTTGATCTTAATGCTCTGCGCTTTGTCAGGCACCTTTCTCAGCTCCGTGCCGACACTGCTCAGGTCAAAACACACTTACACCACTTAAATGACACTTAATATAAATACACCTAAGTATATGATGGAAGGAGGTTTATGGCTAATTTTGTTTGGATTTTTTCATCATGTTGCCATCAAGTTTGTTTGAACCTGAGGTGAACAATCAAAGCAACATATGCCCTATTACAGAAGATGGGTATCTCTATCTCTCCAAGTGGTATGCTGAGCTTTCTCTCTCTTCCTCTTTGTCTAGGCAGTATTGTGTGGGAACTTTTGCTACAAGGAATATGGTCTGATCCAGTGCAGTGGACAAAGACAGACTGTGGAGGTCAGGGGTTTGCTTCAACAAATGGCTTTGCCTCTGCTGGAGAAACTGAACCAGCTCTTGGAAGATAAACAGCCTGCCAGCTTCTCCCCCAACACTTGCAATCAGCATATTTCAGGTACCTAATCTGCAGGGTACTATATATACTACATGCTAAGGGTCCTAATATATGATAGAAAGCCAGCAGATGTGCAGTACATATTCTCCTAGAGAAAGGACAAGCCCCCATTGAATAGTGCATTATTATATGAAATTGCTCTGCTTCTGTCCACATTTTCTGGTACTTTTCCTCTGTGAGCCTTTAAATGAGTACTTCTAAAGCCATTATCTACATTTTCCCACACATTCTTTAATAGCGGTCAAAGGATAATGCTGGTGTTTTTATTTTATTTTTCACTGTCAACAAATCCCCTGAAAAGACCAAAACCAAGCCCTATGATGCCTTCCTAAGACCAACATCTTCAGTTTTCCAATAGGGTCAATTACTTTTCCAAATTAACTGTAGATTTTAACAAACAAATTAAACAAGCTCAAATGCTGCATTTTGTCAGGACCGTTTTCTTTTGATTTTGATAATACACATACTGTATAGTGATCTCTTTATGGTTATCAACAGCAGAGTAGTGTATTTGGGTTTGACTCTTTACAAACAGTACCCTTATGAATTTTAATGAAGGAATATGCTACCCACAAATGTGTTTTGTATTGGTAACACTTTACTTGAATGGGTGTTCATAAGACTGACATAACATTGTCATAACCATGACATGAGACCTGTCTTAAACATTAATCAATACTTATGACAGTTGTCGTTAAGTGTCATTCGGTGTCAATTCGAAAAGTTATGTCACTTTTGATGCAAAAGTGACATTGTTTGAGATTTCCTTGTTATTACAACTTGACATAAACCAAGACAACAAAACCATAAACATGTCATAGCAGACATCCAAATATGACCGTTTAATGTCGCGCTAACATATCAAGCTAAATGTTTTTCTCAAGTTTGACAGTTAGGTCTGCTATGACATGTTTATGACAGGTTTTGTTGTCTTGGTTTATGTGAACTTGTCATAACAAGGAAATCTCAAACAATGTCACCTTTGCATCAAAGGTGACATAACTTACCGAATGACACTTAACGACAACTGTCATAAGTATTGATTAATGTTTATGACAGGTCTCATGTCATGGTTACGAATGTTATGTCAGTCTTATGAACACCCATTCAAGTAAAGTGTTACCAAAGTATTTAGTTTGTTGGTGAAAATAACCCTGGTAGAGCAGACTTTGACTTAAAAGACACTCAGTAGTAAGAATTCATAGCTGGCTTTGGTCTTTCTAAGGAAAATAATAGGATATGAGCAGGCTTGTCAACATGATTTCTGACTTGATTTCAGGTTTTACAACAAAGCAAGCATATGGGTTGGACCTAGCCTCTAGAGCAGGGGTCTCCAACCTTTTCCCCTCTGAGAGCTACCTCTAAAGAAAAAAAAGTACGGAGAGCTACTTGTGTTTTATATCATGTGTAACATTTATTCACACGTATCTAAATCCCTGAATAAGGTTTCGTTTGGCACAAGCATATACGGAACATACATCCAACACTCACTATTTGTGTAAGAACATTAATACTCAAATTAAACTCAAAGTATGCATGTCAAAACATTTCTTTCTCTTTTCAACATGTTTTTTTGCATGAACATTTTCAAAGTATTGGCAGCCAATACTCACACTCAAAATACAGAAATGTAACTAAATATGTATCAGTATGCATGTCTATGCATTTCTTTCTTTTCAGCTATCACTGATAAACTCACATTTTTTGCATAACATTTACAAAACACTGACCTCTAATACTCACACTTTGTGTGAAACATAGCCCAAATTGAACTCATCAGCATATGCATTTCTTTATCTGTACAAACTATAAAACACATTAAACTCACATTTTTTGCATAACATTTACAAAACACTGACACTTTGTCAAAACATAACTCACACCTTTGAAATCACATAGGCTTTCAGTAATTTATTCACTAGCCTACATATTCAGCCAAGCACCTTTAGTTAGTGAGATACCTGGCACTGCATGGTGCCAACAAGAGAGCTGTATGCTGGAATATACCCACTTAGGTTCACTCTTATGGAGTCTTTCAAATGTTCATCTGTCAGTCTTGTTCTGAACTTAGATTTGATGACATTCATGTCAGAAAAAGAAGATTCACAGACGTATGTAGACCCAAACAAAGCAGCTGTCTTCAGAGCTGCTTGACACAGATTCTTATAGTTTTCTGGCTCAACCAAGCTCCAAAAATGTTCAGCATGCTGTTGAGATTTCAGCTGTATGTCGTTTTGGAGGTTTAAAAGTTCCATTTCCATTTCCACAGGATCGATACAGAAAAGGTCTGCCATCTGCCCAGAAATCTGACTAATGTCCACATTCATTAATGGGTTGGCAATTAATGTCACACAGGGCTCAAGTCTCTCAAAGTCTCTGAACCTGTCTGCAAACTCCTGGCCAAGCTTGATCAAGAGGTCACAGTACTTCTCTGTGTTCAAAGCATCAGCTACCCCTGCATGGGTTTCCAAAACCTTTGTGACAGAGGGGAAATGCTGGAATCTTTTGGCCTTCAACTGCTGGATGAAAAAGGCCAGTTTTGCGCTGAACGCGTTAACAGCACTGATCATGTTGCAGACGTCTTTCTCTTAACCTTGCAACTGTACGTTCAAGTTATTCATTTTCTCAGTTACATCTGTCAAAAACGCAAGATCAAGGACCCACACTGCATCAGATAACAAGGTGGTGTCCTCCCCCCTCTCTTCCAAGAAAATCTTGATTTCACCCAGCAAGGAAAAGAAACGTTGCAGTACTTTACCCTTACTGAGCCATCTGATGTCAGTGTGGAGCAGGAGATCTCCATAGGCCACAGTGCATTCCTCCAGGAATTGCTTGAAGGTCCTGTGTTGCTTAGCCTTTGCTCTGATGGAGTTGATAATCTTGACAACCGGCTCCATGACATGTTCAAATCCCATGACCTTCGCGCATAAAGCCTGTTGGTGAATTATGCAATGGTAGGCCAGAAATGGCGGAAACTCCGGGTCTGCTTTGCATCGGGCAATAAATCCAGAGTGACGACCTGTCATCACTGGTGCTCCGTCAGTGGTTATTGACACCAGCTTTTCAATAGGGATCTTCTGTTCCGTGAAGTAGTTCTTCACAGCATTGTTAATATCGACTCCCCTTGTTGTAGTTTTCAATGAAAGTAAAGTCAAAAACTCTTCATGCGCAGTGATATCATCAAAAACCATGCGGATGAAAACAGCCAGCTGGGCTGTATCGCTGGCGTCAACAGATTCATCCAGCTGAATAGAAAACCATTTACACCTGTTAATGTCAGTTTCCAACTGTCTTCCCGCGTCCACAGCCAGTGCAGACACTCTCCTTGCCATTGTATTTGCACCAAGTTGTACATCAGCAAAAGCAGACAATATTTCTGTCTTACATTTATGGTCCTTGAATAACGTTTCAGCCACCGCGGTCCTGGCCTCCTTTACAACACTGCCATCAGTGAAGGCCTTTTGCGTTTGTCAGGATGTGCGCCACTTTAAACGAAGCCTCCGTACAAGCAGTAGCCATCTGTGCTGGTCTGGTAAAAACAGACTGCTGTCGTTGTAGCTGTATTTTCAGGTCCTTTATCTTTTCTTTTTCGTAGATTGCTACCAGCGGAAAGTTCCGTGAGAAGGTGCTGTGGACTGTGGTGAAATGGCGCTCCACATTGCATTTTTTACCGACCGCCATGCTTACTCCACAGATCAAACAAACACACTTGTCCTTTACACTTGTGAAACAAAAGTCTATTTCCCAATTCTCGTGAAAAAAGTATGTTTTCCGCCTCTTGTTGCATTCAGCGGCCATGGTCAAGCTAATGCCGCGTTCGGTGTTTGCCGCGTTTACATCGGAGGTCGGAGGTCGGAACTGGGAGTGACGTCACATTCGAGGTCGGAAAGTCGGAAAAGATGGACGCGCCTTGTTTACAGATTTAGCAATTACCTCGGGTTAGCCATTGTTAGCAATACCGGTTGATAACAGCGCTCTGTGTCATATTTTGTGAAAATAAATATCGTAGCAACATATCTTCAGATAGAAGATGAGCGGTACTTTATGTACAGGTGACAAATGAAATTGGCATATTATGAAAATTTGTGTTTAAATCTTATATACAGTCTATGGTTTAAATGTAAACTATTTGGCGAGCTACTTTGAAGGGGGCGGCGAGCGACTGGTAGGTCGCGAGCGACGTGTTGGAGACAGCTGCTCTAGAGTCTGGACAGCATCTGTGCCTGTGGTGAAAGGTATGGCCTTTCAAGCCACTTATGTGCTTATAATAGCCTCTCTATTTGTGTGGAGAAGAAGAAAATACATACTTTTATTTATCCCGAGGTGATATTCAGAAAGGGAGTCCGGTCTTTGAATGCATAATTTGAAATATGTTTATTGTCAAAATGCAGCAAGAGCAGTGAGACGGGAAAATGCCAGTGTGTTATTGAAAAAGTATTCACCCCCTTGGCATTTTTCATGTTTTGTTGCCTCACAACCTGGAAGTAAAATGGATTGCTTGAGGGTTAGCATCATTTCATTTACAGAACATGCCTACAACTTTGAAGATGTGTTTTTTTTTTTATTATTGTGAAGTAAACAACAAAAAGGACAAAATAACAGAAAACTTCAGCATGCATAACTATTCATCCCCCTAATGTCAGTACTTTGTAGAGCCACCTTTTGCGGCAATTACAGCTGCAAGTCGGTTTTGATTAGTCTTTATGAGCTTGCCACAGATTGCCACTGGGATTTTTTCCCATTCCTCAAGGGAAAGCTTCTCCAGCTCCTTGATGTTGGATGGTTTCCGCTTATGAACAGCAGTCTTCAAGTCAAACCAGAGATTCTCAATTGGATTGAGGTCTGGGCTTTGACTAGTCCATTCCAACACATTTAAATTCTTCCGGTTAAACCATTCAAGTGTTGCTTTAGCAGGTTTTGCTCTAGAATATCCCTGTATTTAGCACCATCCATCTTTCCCTCGACTCGCACCAGTTTCCCAGTCCCTGCTGCTGAAAAACATCCCCTTAGCATGATGCTGCCACCACCATGTTTCACTGTGGGGATGGTGTTCTTGGGGTGATGGATGTGTTGGGTTTCTGCCAGACATAGCGTTTCCCTTGGTGGCTGAAAAGTTACATTTTAGTCTCATCTGACCAGAGCACTTTCGCCCATACATTTAGGGAGTCGACCATATGTCTTTTGGCAAACTCAAAACGTGCCTTCTTATTTTTAACACCAAGTAATGGTTCTCTGCCCACTCTTCCATAAAGCCTAGCTCTATGGAGTGTACGGCTTATTGTGGTCCTATGCACAGACACTCCAGTCTCTGCTGTGGAACTCTGCAGCTCCTTCCGAGTTACCTTTAGTCTCTCTGTTGCCTCTCTGATTAATGCCCTCTTTGCCCGGTCTGTGAGTTTTGGTGGGCAGCCCTGTCTTGGCCCTGTTGTGGTCCCATGTTCTTTCCAGTTGAAGATTATGGATGTGATGGTGCTCCGGGGGATCATCAAAGATGTAGATATTTTTTTATAACCCAACCTTGACTTGTATTCCTCAATAACCTTGTCCCTGACTTGTTTGGAGAGCTGCTTGGTCTTCATGGTGTGATGCCTCTTGCTTAGTGGTGTTGCAGCCTATGGGGCCTTTCAGAAAAGGTGTGTTTATACTGACAGATCATGTGACACTTAGATTGCACACAAGTGGACTTCATTTCACTAATTATGCGGCTTCTGAAGGTAATTGGTTGCCCCAGAACTTTTAGGGGCTTCATAGCAAAGGGGGTGAATACATATTCACATGCCAATGTTCAGTTTTTTATTTAAAACAAATCTTTTTTATATATATATTTTTCTCATTTCACTTCACCAACTTAGACTATTTTGTGCAGATCCATCACATACAATTCAGATTAAAAAAACATTTAAATTACAGGTTTTAATGTAACAAAATAGATAATAGCCAAGGGGGTGAATACTTTTGCAAGGCACTGTAACTGATGTCTGCCGAAGAAGGGAATCAATAGCTCCAGAGTGCTGATCTGTTTTTGAATGTCTTTTAATATGGCAGAATAGGGTAGAAGGAGATAAAAGAAGAGTAAAACATGTCCTGGCAGGTACAATAACCACAGGGGTATTTTTTTTTACCATTAGAAAACATAAATAGCTTATGTTCCTGTGAAAACTAGCCTTCTAAAGTAAATTGCTTACATCAAAATAATGTGTTTTGGGTCTGTAGAAATAAACAACTTCAAAAACAAAGCCTCCCAGCTGCTTGAGGAGATACTTTGATTAGTTTTTCCTATGAATTGGCTGGTATTTCAGCATGTTTATGCTTGCTTGTGGTTTGTGTTTCTGAAGGAATCTCCACCCAGTCTTTGAGGGAGCCTGTCAATTTAGCTCAATCCCTAAATACTGTTCTACAGGCCAGCTCGACACTGGCACGCATTTCACAAAGACACGCCCCATCTTCTGGCATTTACTCCCAGGGTAAGTACAAGAACCAATTACACAGCATCATACTTTCACCTGTTGGTGTCTTGTGCTGTTCTCTGCTTCAGTACTGTGTTAGCGTGCTATTTATACTAGATTGAGGTTATAGACTTATGGGAAAGGACATACAGGTATTCACACATCCATACCTACTTTTTTACCCCATTTATTGTTTCCAGCACTGCTAACCTTTACAAGAAATCCTACTAATCTTTTAATGTAAATACATCATTTTAATTCTAAGTTATTTTTCTAACAGAGAGCCAGCCAATGAAAGAGTCCAGTCATCCTACAAGAAGTATCACTGTCCCCACTATTCCAGGTTACGTCATGTATATTAATACACAGTTTGAACGTTTCACGTGGTGTGTCATACTAATGTTATCCATCAATATTACCAAGAAGAAGAATGGACCAAGCTGCTGGAGCTTTCCCCTCTGTTCCAGCTGTTGAAGGGGATGGATTTACAGCTGAAGGGCTGGGCCTGTGGGGCTGGGCTTCTTAGAGGAGAGCTCTCAGGTAAGTCTGACACAGTTTGAGTTGTATATTTTGAATTGCAAAAAGTCATGTATTACATATAACCTGTAAGTCCATGTTTTGTTGCTGCGTGCCTGTTAGTTTAGTGACTTTTGAAAGACTTATACATGTAGCTACAATTCTTGATTGGGTAGAAAAAGGGGACAGTAACACATTGCGACTACAAGAATCACTCAGGAGACATATATTTCATAAAAAGAGACAATTATCTTGCTCCGTGTTTTGTCCAGACCGAGGCAAGAGTTTCATAGACGTCCTTGATGCTCAGTGGGAATGTGAGGGAGAGCTGATCCCTTTGGACCTTTCGGCCCTTAACCCCAGAGAGTTCCTGGTCTACCAACATGGACTATTCCTCATAGACACATTGAATAATCTAAAACTGGTTGGTGCTGTAGTTTGACAATTATTAAACCTGTTGTTTATATATTTCTTTTAATTGCTCCTACTGTTTAATTTTTAAGGCTTTGAGTTGCCTGGCTCTAAGCTATTTTTAACCTTTATATCTCTCATGCGCCTCTGTGAAACCTTAAGTACAAAGGCAGGAAACCCTCTAACTATCTCTGTGTCCCAGATAAAGACCAAATGTGACTTGGCTTTTGGTGTCAGAGTTCTGTTGCTCTAGCCTCAGGCTGATATTGTTTCATAAATCTCATCTTACAATACTTTTTTAATTCACTTTTATTCTTTATGTGATCATTTTTAATATTGTTATCTATTACACACATATTCTTTTAATTGTTGTAAATGTGTGTCAATTTTACTGTTAGCTTCAGCAAGCAGGCTCTTATAAAACATGCTTGGATTGTTGTTCTCCTTTCCATCAGGCTCCAGTCATTTCAGTTCAGATAGCAGCTAGTCTTCCAAACAACAACTACTTCCACAACGTCTTCAGAAATTCCTTCTTTTACCAGGTAATGTTTCCGTGAGTGTTATTTGAGATTTAATTTTGTTTTTCAGTACGATTGATAGAAATTGATCAATATTGTGTGGCATAACTTGCATCAACAAGAAAAGAATTTACTCATAAACTCACAAGTGAGTCCCCTAAAAGCAAACATTAAAGTAGACACCGCATATTAAATGAAACCACTGAAATGCCTTCAAAATGGATGTGAAAAATACTTCCATTATGACAACATATTGCATGCTGTACTTCATTTGGTTATCTGAAAGGTGATAATACTTGCTTTTCTTAGAAAGACTAGTAAGGACTAGTCTTCAGTTTTTGTAACAGAAAAATATTATATTCTCTTACTTACTTTAATGATATAATTGTGTGATTCTTATTTGCTAATGTCTATCTCTATTGTCTGGCTTTCACTTCTTTGCTAAGGTTGGGAGATGTTCTTCTTAAGATTTATCTTATCTTCTTAAGATAAGAAGATTTGTTGCAATGTTGTTAGTTACACTCAATGTGCACCAACAGTATTACCTTCAACTTCTGTTGAACTAAGAACATCCTGATACTGCCCCCTCAACTCCCTACATTTCTGGAATGCTCCTTTCATTATAGCCAAGCTTAAACCCTCCCCTTTCTCCTCTCTCTGTGTTTGGACATGCAATCCTAGCTCTACTCTTGGTCTTTCACTCTGCAGACTGTATGCTCTCTGTACGACTGACTGAACTTTCTTGCAAGAAATAAAATACCTCAAAGACAGCTGAATGGTTTGATTGTTTATCCACATTTGATGAATAAATTCCCGGCACACTATCAAAATTCAAAACATTTCACACACTGAAGCTGCAGTATTAATTAAGATATATTACACAATTAACAAAAACAACTATTGTAAGCATGTGGCCAGTAGATGTTTATCAGGGCTTGTTTAAACGATCTGTCCAAGTATGAAGCATCTCTGTTAATGTTGTAAAATAGTTGGCTCATTTGAGATGTCCATTGCTATCCGTAATGTTTTTGTGAACCACTTCATCCAATATACAACATCTGAGTGATATTCCCCAGACTTTAGGATTTCCTTTTCTGGAAATGCGTATCAGAAAAAGGAATTGGTATGCAGATGCTTGGATATGCCTGCTTGGATTATGGCCTCTAATACAGATTTTAATGGGTAATAAATAATGCAGTTGCATAAAAATAAAGACATATAAGTAAACAACCATGGTTAAAACAAATTATAGCAGCAATTTAAGTAAAACGAAGTGACATAAAAAGCACATTAAAGTAAGGAGATCTCAAGTACTTTAAAGGAATGCAGATAATCCTTCATGGAGGAAAGGTAAAAGTCAAACAGGTTTATACAAGACACAGTAAGCGAGAGTGAAACAACTAGTTTCCCTCTGCACTCTCACTAAACCTTTAGAGTGTTAGGGCAAACATCTCAGACAACAGCAGCTTACTTCATCTGCCTGCTCCATCTCTTGTAACCCAAGGGGCAATAAAGTGAAACATCCCAACAGTAGAAGGCTTTATCTAACATCCTGCTTGAGCCCTGCTGATCTCTGGATACAAAAGATTCCGACTGCCTTCACCCTACTCCGCTCACAGGGGAGAGAGGTCAGACTAAGAGGCCCCTACAAACCGTAAATAATCAGCAATTCGGCAACACCCAGATTTTTTGCAGGTTCTCAAGGTTATGAAGTTTGTTTCTTGGGCGGGTTTCCTTGTTTCAGATTCTTTCAGATTTATACTTCCTTACTGAAGGGGGACACCAGCTGCAGCCATTTCATGTGGTGGCCTTGGACACATATGCTTGTATTAAGAGTTTGCAATAACTACAATTGTCCCCTTTTCACATCCACTGTTTATGTAGCTCGGTTTAATTTGCACAACATATAACGCTTTGTATGGCTAAGCACTTTACCCTCTTAGAAACCGTTTGCTGCATTTCCGTATATGTATATTGAGGTCAATCATAAAACTTAATGTTAAACAAATCCTTTAGTTTCTTTTTAATAGCAACCAGGACGCCTTGTATTGAAGATGGAAGGTGTGCTTGCTTTTTTTTTAAACAGTAAAAGATGTTTTTGTGGAGCTGTAATATGTTACTGTGAATGACTGCTCTGTTGACAGGAGGCCGAACAGACGCTGTTTATCCGTCGTCAGAGGCTGCAGTCAGTTGGTGGATTCTCTCTTCTGCTGCTTCACTGTCTGTCCCACATCAGGATTACAGACATGAGCTCTGACTCCAGTCCTGCCTTCCAGAGGCTTTTCTTCAAGGTACACAGAAACACTTCACGTGTGAATCAATAATTAAGGGTTTTGGAAAATATTGTAGTTTACATTTTGACCCCAGATGTAACTTGAATTGAACTGAACTTTGATATTCCGCCTGTTTTAGGGAGTGGGTCCACATTTTCTTGATGATGTCTCGCATGGGTGAAGTTCTTTTGAATTTCTTCTCTTTTTTTGTTTGTATAACATAGATACTGCAGGCATGTCTGGGGGAGCTGTTTCAGGCAAGACTGGGCGTGCCCTCCACTGGACAGGAAGCCAATCTGAGTGTGTTGGTTTAGGACCAAGAGGCCCCTTCATGAGCCTTAAAGGGGACACTTTCAGATTCTCATGCTGCCTCCTTGCTTTACAGGTCTCATAAACGAAGCAGAGGATTGCTTTCTGAAGATGTAAGAAGGAAATATTACCTCCCTATATGATTGTTTTCAACTTAGCATTGAAAATGCTTCTCTTTGAGATTCCTCAGATAGAAGAACGATTGCTCCTTTATGTATTTGTCATGAGTGGCAGTATACTATTTTTCTGCGTTGGAGAGTAACCAGAGCTGTCTTGCATGTCTCTTGTTGTGTGTCTGTTTGTAATTATGGGATCAGGAAATCTAGGAACTTCAGAGGAAGCACGGAGAAACGTTGCTGCTCTCCCATTTTGAAGGACTCTGAAGTGTGAAGGAAATTATTGTATGAAAGAATACCAACACAGCCAACTCAACATCTATTCTTTATTATAAGCACTTCAGAGATGAATGCTGAGGAAAATGCAAGTTTTATACAGAGAGAACAAGACTTAAGGATTGGCACATGTTTTACAGACAAACATTTATCCCCCAGAAGAAAGAATAAACATCCTTGAATTACACAAGCTTGCTTGCTTGCTTCCTTCCTTCCTTCCTTCCTTCCTTCCTTCCTTCCTTCCTTCCTTCCTTCCTTCCTTCCTTCCTTCCTTCCTTCCTTCCTTCCTTCCTTCCATGAAGAAACAGTCATGTCACTTTGTGCTCTATGCTTAAAGAACTCCTTTTGCACGTAAGCATTCCCATTGATTAAAAATATTGTTTAAACACACTAATATACTACACTGTATAAAGTCACTTTAGCTAAATGTATGACCCTACATCTACTCATTGATCATTGTAACAATAAGTCACAAGGCACCGTTTACTCTATAAAGTATTGCTATCATAATGCAAAATAATACTTATCCCACAAAAGCCACAGATAAAAGACAAATTGGTTAAACATAATGAAGGACGTTTTTGCTTCCATGCAAGTTTGGAATGTTAATATGAAAGTAACTACTAAACAATTACAGGAAAAACATACCATGTTGCCAATGCTTTTCAAAATATTACATCAGTACAGATACTATTAACAGGGGGGCAGTGACAGCTAGGAAAGGCACTATACTATTGTATGAGGAGCAGTGTACTAACCACTGTTTATTTTTTAAATGTTTTCAGATTTCAGTGATTAACAAAGATCAATTCAAACCCGACCCCTAAATCGATGCTAATCAAAATTTACGTCAACTCCAAAACATGTTTGCCAATCTGAAAAAGGTTTGCGTTTATAATAATGACCTTTAATGAGTACAATATGTGCATAATTTTGTTAAACAGTATATGAAAATGCAAAAAAAATTATAGTAATTTGACAAATCTGATACTTTGTTGACATTTTCAGTGAGGTATGAGGAACTTCAAATACCCAAACACTTAAAATCTAAAACATTGCATAATGTATTAGGTAAATCCAAGTAATAACATTTTAAGACCATTGTTTTCTGAAAAGTATTGCCTTAGTCAATGAAAATGAATTTTGTGTTTTTTATTTTTTTACTTGCGGCATTCCTTTAAGGTTTTATAGGCTCTTGGAGTAGATATAAAAATACAAACACATGTACAATCTGTGTTTTTACACACACACACACACACACACACACACACCTGTTTCTACTTAGGGTTTGGAGGATGGGAAGGTTAAAGGAACAAAGGCTTTGCTGAAATTCCAACTCATTTTCTGGAAAACAATCCTCATCAATGTTGTCTTCACTTCTGAGTGACTTTGAACGCGATAATTATGATGATCAGAATAATTCCAACGACAAGTCCGATGACATTGAGGGTCTTGGCCGTCTTTGATGCACTTGCAGCCTCAGTTGATTCTCCAACAGCATTGGCATTTTGTGCCTTTGAAAAGCAAGTATCAGAAGTAATTTTTTAGAAAAAAGTAATTTGACTGAGAAGTTTAAATAATCATAACAAAAACCTGCCATCACTAGAAAAAACAGAAAATGTATTTACTGATGTGCAACTAAAAAGTAACAATGATGCGATTCTCGTCAATTCAAAATGATAAACCGTTCAAATGTAATTTCGATATTGCTATTTACAAACTGTACAATGCACAACAATGATTTGAGTAACATTTGAGGTAAGGAAATGTCTTACAATGCAAGAGCGGAAAACCGCAGATGAGGTTTAAGACAAGTTTGGTGCTCAAAAAAAGTAACTCACCTTGCAGGAGCAGATAATGGCAGCAATCCCTAGAGGCAGGCAACAGCATATAGTGTTAAAAATGGACCATCCCAGGTAAGTTGGAACCACAGCACGGGTCTGGCCTGCTTCCATGGTGTCTCTTTGTCGCTCTTTGAGTTAATTAAAGTTATGCTTTGGTTGGCTGAGGCTTGGATCCAAATGCTGGAGGGGGATGTGTCCCACACCGTTTTACCCTCCTTGGGTGTGGTTAAAGAGTTGAAAAAATGCTAGAGGAAGGCACATTCAACGGTAATGGGGGGGTTGTGTGCGTGTTTGGTGTGAATCAGGCTTTACTGATTTATTGCCTGGAGGTTGGCTGCACGAAATCTTAAAAGTGTTTTTCTAGAACTTTGACTTGGTGCCTGCTTTTACATTATACATAAAAAAAGTTTAATCCAGGAGACAAAGTCAGTTATGTTTATGTTTTAAGTTATGTTATGTATAGCTAATTTCACAAAGCAAAAATACCATGCTAACTAAGTTCATTAATTTCTCTGCTAAAGAGGATTTTATTCTGCTGACAAACAATAGAGATTCACATAATTCTGAAAAGCAGTTTAGAATATTATGATAAATCAGCTGTCTTGTAAAATTAATGTTTGGGTGTATAAGAATAGAGTCCAGCAGCTTTCCTCGAGTGAGCACAGCTGACAGACCACCACAGCTTTCTGCACCAGGTAACTGCCTCAATTTATCATGTCTCAGTTGTAGTGGTCGTAAATCAGATGTGCATGGTAATGTCTGACCCACATATGACAGTGGGCTGTTACAGACACACGTTTACATTCAGGGAGTTTTAGTTTGGAGTAAACTGACTTTGAGACAGTGATGGTCATTCACCTTGCTCAAGGTCATGCTTTAATGCATTTAGTCCTGAGAGGGCTCCTTGTTTTTAGCAGCTAGACCTGATTCTCTGACAGCATTAGCATCTTGTGCCTCTTAAAGGAGACATCACATAATGAACTTGAAGCAATGTGTTTTACTGAGGAAATTAAATCTTCACATACAGTTGAAACACATTTTTACATTTTACAATTTCTTGTCTGACTCCAGTTCCTGAGAATTATAGTTTTGCTCATAAAATTAAATTATTAAATGACACAATGTATGATGTTTAATCATCCCAACTATCCCACATTCTTTCTATGTTTTATTACAGTGTGTGTTTTTACTTGCATTAAGGTTTTGTTTTTGGTTTAATTTTCCTTTTAAAGCACTCACTTAACTTTGTTTAACTTCGTAAGAAAACCCGCTGTACTGTATATGTCTTACTGCGATTGGCGTCATTATTACCTACAAACAGGAAAAACAAGGACTAACTGAAGGAAAATGAAGGTGAATAGTTAAGTATTTATGTAAGAAAAGGAAGAAACTGAAAAATAAACTGCTTAATTTTAACTGTTGAATGCTTTTGTATTATCCACATAATAAAGATTGCTTTTAAGTGATGGTGTCCAGTCTCTGTAAGTTACTCCACAAAGCTTACTACATTGGTAAACAAAGGGAAAACCGTAAGCTATCCAAATGAGAAACTAAGTTTAGATGGTGTGCTGTTTTGTAGTGGGGTTCATCTTCTGAGATAACCTCAGAAGAAAGATTGGAGCCACGAGCAAAGGCAGATAAAGAGGAGAGCATTCAGTGACAGCATTGTGCTGCCTTTGTCTGTCTTTCTGAAACACGACACTGTGGCATCCAAAGCCATTGGAATCTGACCACAAAAAGCCATGGTCTGTTAGCTGTCACAGAAATTACATACATTCTTTCCTGCTTTGATCCAAACACAGGCTACTGCAGTTTGGTAGCTGCATTTTTTTTCTCTAAAGCTGACATTTACAATAATATTTTCAAAGTCGGATAATGTATAAACACAATGCATGAACTGCAGCTGTATATTACATTATACACGCTAGCTTGTTTTTTTTAAAGACATTAAACATTCATATTCTCAAACACAGAGATCTTATCTGATCATGTCTTTCTAAGTGTCAGGCTGTGATCTGTGTTGACCTGCACCTTAATATTTCAACAACAAATCAAAGTGAATGGCAAGCTAGGATGCTCAGAATGTTGGGTCCCCGGAATATTTTTATCCTCATTTGAAGATAAAGAGGTTCACTGTTTGTGGTCGTTGACTGGATAGCTGGGAGCCTTTGTTCGATGACCTTTAAAAGATGAAGTCAGTGCTCCAGCTTAGGACACTTAACAGAGTCCAGTTTTGCTTAATGATGTTGTCCACTGTTAATTCCTCACTGTGTTTGTGAGGGCTTGCATTTTTCTGAAAGCTGTACACATCTTTAGTTATGGAGTTTTTCTCTAAAAACTGGGAGAAAAATCCACTTTTAATTATTAAATCATGTAAAATATGGTAAACATCCAAGACAGTTTCATTGACGTTATGGTTTACTTGAAAAGAAGAAAGTTCAAAATGACCATAAAAGTTACTGTAATAACAAGTATTACTGTTTGGTATTAACTTGGTACATAAAGCTTGCACACATTTGTAAGGTTACTAAAGCATGTACATGTTGACCAAATCTTTACTTTGTGTTTGCAATTAGAAAGGGGGGACATTTGATCTATTCTTCTAAAACCACAGCCCAGCAAGCTATAGCTGCACTGTACATTAACCCATTTATCAACAAAACAACAAATCCCATTTGATGGTTTTTTGCAATTTCCTTGGTTGAAGGATGCAATTAAAAATACATGGACCCTTACAAGAAAGCTTTCAGCCATATGTATTAGTCTTATTACAGCTGTATTAGAAGTATTTTGAATAGCTGACTCTTTTAGTGTCTTTAACCACAGGGAGGCAGTGTTGATCTATTGTATAGGGTGTAGGATGCTCACATATCAAGATAGTCACTTCAAAATCAGGTTCATTGAAGTGTTGAGGAGATATCTTTGGCCAGTTCGACTGAGCTCACGGCACAGTATGGAAGCACAACATATGCAGGGAAAGGGAGCCTCTGAATCACTTAAGTCTAATCAACACAATATAATAGTATAGGCCCAATGGCAGCAATACATTCATGTATATTGATTCATAAACAATACATTTGAAGCTACGTAGTTTTTGATTGAGTGAAAAACATGAACACTCAAATTCTTAGTGAGAAATGCTGCCTTTGTGTGCTGTCATGAAGATCACATAAAATATGGATCGGCTACTTCTGTGATGATGATATGCTTGTATGGCAAGCTTTTAAAACAAATCCTGTTTTGTTCATCATACTTCGTTCTGTAATATACTGGTTAGTGAGAACACATCCACTGACTTAAGTTTTATTTATTTTACGTATTATCTTCTACGTCGTAGCCTGTGGCAAAACAACAATTGGATGTGCTATCTCTTACGAGCTTCTGTGAAGGCATCACGTCACCAAGGTAACCGAACGCTGACACATTGACGGTGTGAGAAGTAGTAGGCTAAACTCAGTGTTTGCTAATTGTAATACATAAGATAAAGCTACCAATCTTATTAAATTACATAAGTAGGCTGGAAAGAGCAAACGCATCATGGACAAACTTGAAGACTTTGAAAGTTTTTTGAAGAATGTTGACCAAATAAGTAAGTACAATATGGATTAACCTTAGTAAATGCTATAACGTTACTAGCATAATCGGAACAGGTAACACGGCGTTATCATGTGCCAGAATCCAAGGTAGCAAAATGATGGTCATTCTTAAGCTAAAACTAACTAAACAGACAGGTGTTCGATTGCATGTGTTAATTTACCGAATATTTTGGGGTGAGAGCAAGCGCATTTTGTGGCATTTGCAACCAGTGGCAAGTACTTCCGGTGGCAGCTGCAGATGCCACTACTTTCCGAGGCATCTGTGGTAGCTAGTGATCATAATTATTGATGCACAAAAGTGTTATCAATGCTGGTAAAAGTGCAGCTAGTTTGACTCGGTATCCAGTGGTAGCAGCCGATGCCAATACAGATGCCACTACTTTACGTTACGTACATTTACTGTAGTACACATACTGTAATAATGGTTTAGATGTACATATTAAACAGTAAGGTACTTAAAACACATGATTAGCAACATTTTATTATGAAATATGAAAACACATATATTATAATCAATTATTATTATAGATATTAGCCTACACTTTCCACAGAGAAAGCGCCTTCTGCTTGACTGAGACATTTCCGACGATAAATAAGTGTTAAAACAGCAGCATTTCCGTGGCAACTACCTTAAACATTCGTTTGCCTAGGCGAGTGATAATTCCCCTTCAGCAGCCATCGGCAAGTAGCCTACTGGCATCCTTGGTAGCTAGTGGCATCTGCAGGGAAAGTAGTGGCATCTGCAGCTGCCACCGGAAGTACTTGCCACTGCTTGCAAATGCCACAAATTGAGCCAGGCCCTAGTGATATTTTGACGCTTAATGGCAGATTCGATATGCATTGTTTCACAAAGCAGGTAATATAGAAACAGTATGCTACCAACTCGCTG
The DNA here is from genome assembly GCF_036324505.1 of Eleginops maclovinus. Classification (NCBI taxonomy): domain Eukaryota; kingdom Metazoa; phylum Chordata; class Actinopteri; order Perciformes; family Eleginopidae; genus Eleginops; species Eleginops maclovinus. Next base: position 12,677,747 of record NC_086366.1, on the reverse strand, counting down.
TTGTGTCAGTGGTTCAGAAAGTCCTTGGATTTAATGAAGCTAAACCTTAGACATTAAATTGCCACTTTTTTATACGTTATTGATTTAACTTTTTTAAGTCAGATTGCTAACTCAGCACGCATTCATTTTATATTTATTTATTTTACCCTGATTCACCCCTTACTTTTGAGTATGTACATTGTGTAACTTTTAATGTAAACGTTTTTTAATACACATGAGAGCCAAAGACAAATGTTTGACTTCTGCACATATCAAGTATACAATATAGTATTTTCTCTTTTGTATTAATAGTCTTTTGTACACATATTAAGTTGTAGGAAAGTTGTGACATTATTTGTGTACGGCAATTTGTATATTGTCACATATGAACGTGGTTAGATGACAACATGTAACTATATTAATAGTATGAAGCTTAAATCAGGTAAAAATGACCATTTTTGGTACACAAAGCATATCAAATTGACTTGTTCCTATGACACATGTGATTTTGATAATTATAAAACAATTGTGTGAAGGCACAGTATAACAGTATCATTCATTATTTTAAGGTGAGCTAGTTAAGGATCTCAAGTCCTCTGATGTTGCAATCCAGCAAAAAGCAATAGAGACAGCAGATGGATACATCGCTGAGTTTGATGAGCCCTGCAGGACAAAAGTCAACAAGACTACAATCAACACAAACACACCGTTTCAGCCTTCCTTGGTAAGACATACAAACAAAGAAACCCGAATACAGTTGCAGTTAATGTCGCCCTAACACATGGGTCACATACAGCCCAATATGATCTCAAGTGGGCCTGAACAGTAAAACCAAAGCATAATAACCTATAAAAAAAAAAACACCCCCAAATGTTTCCATTTCTTGTAGCTGGAATGAATAGCTGGAGATAACTTGCTGATCCATCAATTAAGAAAACAAACTGATGTTTCCTTAAACTTGACAACATTTCATTTATCTTCTCTTATCTCAGTTTTCCTGGCAAGCTCTTGTAAGTAAGTTATTCACCGTAATAGGTATGATAGTGGCATCCTATATTATACTCCTGGTCCATTTTTCTTGAACCTTTTTTCTTTTTTGACAAACATGCATGATAGCCTTGAAAGCGATGGAGCCTGTACATAAGCCCATCCAACATATTGGCTGCTTCTCTTATTTTATTGGAAATTGGAATTGGAATTACACCACCCTAACCTGGAACAACTGTCTTCAACCTGAAAGGAAAATATAATCCCTTTCAATAAAACCTTGTCTCCTTTAATACAGTACATCTTGAGCTGGTTCCTCTTGAAACTGTCCTGGCCCATTATTTTTTGTCTTTGTATTTTTAATTGTTATTTTATTTATTTAGTAGGTTTTTCATTATGTGTATAACTTATGTTTGTTGTAAATACTTTGAGCTTTTTAAATACTTTTGTGAAAATCTTTTCATCAAACTTCTCCTGTTTTACAGGGCCTGCAGAATGAACGTCCAGGTGTGTAGGTTATTTGTTTTTCCCTGGGTTTGACTTTAATGTTTATGCTAACATGTATGTCCACGCTGTGCATTGCAAGAATAGTTTAGAGCCCAAAAGATACGAGAATAAATACAGTAGACTCTCTATGTATCTGTTATGATTTTCAAACATTATTCTGATTGTTGTTCATTAAACATGAAGTAGTTTGAGTTTTCATGATGACAAGGGTATTGCTGTGTAATAGAGGAAATTAATCATTGGACTCATTGGACATGATTGATATGTTTGTGTTGGTGTGTTTGTTTGGAGACTTCTTAAAATGATTGGTGGATAGGAGATTTATAGTATTGATTGTTTAGGCCACAACGGCAAAACACGATAGAAAGGTATTGGAAAATGTGGGGGAAGCCATGCAAACAGGAGCCAGCTCTAGGTTAGCGTGTAGCGCAGAGAAGTTGCTGTGATTATCTTAATAGCAGGTATTACTTTTTTCACAATATTTCACTTGTATACGGGCCATTCTACCGAATTGGTTCAAAGTCAGGTTGGGAAAATGTTTGAAATGTATGTTTTATTCCCAAAACTTTGACTATATATATATTATACCATATCTAAAGTACACATATTTAGTAAAAGAACAGTCCATTTTTATATTTTACTTTCAGACTGTTTTGGAATATTTTTCCTCTCCCAAAAATTGTCACTACCGAAACAAAGTAATACACTATAGTAAAACAATATTATTATTTATCTGTTAAGATTGTGTTTACTTCCCTCCTCTAAAGAATATTTTAACAAATATTTCTTGAAGGTTTTCACAATTAAATAAATGAAAATGAATTTTTTACCAAATTTCAAAGTTCAATTTATACAAGTCATCAAAATCTAAATGCAGTATTTCTTTGTAACATGCGTAATACTGATCATTTTGATTCCAGAGTTGATGATTGATGAAATTGACCATACTTTAAACCAATCAGTATCATAACATTTTAGTTGATAACTGAAATCACTTTATTTTTTACGAAACATCCAGTGTTTTGGTAGTGAAGGCACTGTTTTGGTAGTGAAGGCACTGTTTTGGTAGTGACTGCACTGTTTTGGTAGTGACCACAGTATTTTGTTTGCAAGGTTGTATCATATTTCCTCAACCTTATTGCTTAATCTTAACTCATAACATGCCTTAGGTTGGGAATATTACAAACACAAATGTTTTGTGGTCGATAGAATTATTTCATTTTTGAAGACATAACAATGGTTCATCCAGAACCATTTAAAGTACCAACATTACATTATCAAGGGAAAATTATCTGAATGAATTAACTGATCATGAACACAAATTTCACACACACACACGTGTAAATGTAACAGGGAACTATCAGGATGAAACTGGAAGCAAGTGGTCTTCATGTAGCTTCAATCATTGCTAGTATGTCTGATCCATTCACAGATTACAGATTACTTGATGAATACTCAGTGTACCTTTGATGGTGGTCAGCTCATTTGGCAGGAGAGTGTTTACTCTGTTTATCTGGTCTTCCTCCACGTAGAGGAGCTTGACTTTGGTGAGAGGAACGAGTGTGTCATAGAGGACTTTGGCTGTGGGTATGTCAGTACCCCTGGCTACCTGTGAATCAGCGGTTCTCTTCATGGTGGCTCCAACGCCATCAGCAGGCCCTTTCCCGTGACCAGCTTCCAGGAAACTCCAGTTTACAGCGGTTAATCCCATCTGGAAAGGAATGGTGCTCAAGAGATAGAAGTTCTTCTTTCCTCAATATTGCATGGTCGGCCCATCACTGATGAAAAAGAGCTTTTGGATCCTCGGATGGTTCTCCTTCAGAAACTGAAGAACTGGTTTAAGCTGAGCCCAAATGGCAGGAGGATCATGCTTCATGGAAGGTGACAATGCACAGAATGTCAGTGTACAATCTGAGGTGTACACAACATCATTGTGCAGTGTAGTCTGCCTGTGTGATGCTCCAAAATGGACTTGCTGCACCTCCTTTGCATATTTGCACTGCCAGTTTTCTGCATAGTCAATGTGAAGAATAGCTTCGTCTTCTTTCAGAGATCTGTGCAGGGATTGTAGCTGTGTGTATTGGTGATGGATGTTGAAGAGGTGCTTGCACACTTTGGCTTTCATTTCTCTCTCAAAATCTTCCAAAAGGAGTTGCGGGCTGCCCTCACATCTCTGTTTGACCGTTTTTGTCACAGTGATCTTCTGTCTTTCTCCGTCCTTTTCTTTTTCATAATCTTTTTTCGTGAGCCACTGGTACCACCATGTGGCTTCTGTTCCTGATGTACCAGTACTTGTGGTGTGTGTGAGAGACTTGTTCTTACAAGAGAGACATTCCCTGTACATGCAAGCTTTAGCCTGAGTGGTATAGCACAACTCCTCAGCAACTTTGCTCAAGCTTGATGAGTTAATAATGCCAAGGTGCTTGAGCCTGTCTGCTTTCATTTGGGCATTGTCATGCAATTTGCAGAAACATGTCTCCCTGTTGTTGATGTTTGGGGCAACAATCCAAAAAGGTTTTATCCTGCAGAAAAGCGAATAGGACAGCTTCAAATGAGGCATCCCCAGCATCAACTTCTGATGCAAATTCAGCATTGAGTCAGAGAGGAACCTCTTTTGTTTCTTCTTTTTGAATCTTGTGATTGTTTCATTCTTCCCCGCTGATGCCCGACTATTGTCATCTCGACTTAAGAACATCTTGACTATGTCCATGGTCTTTTTATTTCCACTTCTCTGATAGTTGAACCTGGACTGTGGCTTGTCTACAGTCTTGTTGTAGACTTTGTTGCAGATACCTACTGTTTTTCTGAGCAAATTTACAAGTTTGTATTTTCTGAGAAACCTATCTGAGACAGCTCTTCTAAATGTATGCTTTTGTTTATAGTTGACAGACTTGTGTTTTTTCTCCATTTGGTGCATAAGTGTGTTGTGAAATAGCAGAGTTGTTCTAATATGAGCAGGAACTCTGTGCTGCTTTACATCATTATTAGTTTTTGTTCTTGGGGAACAATATGACTTGTCTGATGTCAACCTCAATTTTAACCTCTGACATCTTTTTTAAAATTTTGCTTCTCTTCGCTGCACGTCTTTGACCTTCTGCTCTAGTTTCTGTCATTTTCTGTAGTTAGAGGTTTTTGCCCTTCTCCTTCTCTTGTCTGCAGGTCTATTCTCTGGTGTCTGATCAGCCTTGCTAGAAGTGCTTGGTGGTGTTGAAGCCCTACAAAATGTCTCCATCTCGCTCTGTCTTTTCGCCAACACCCTGTGCTTTTGCTGTCTTTTCCTCCATGATTTCCTGACCTTCCTTTGCTCCCTGTTGGACAAATCGCTGATACATTTCAACTTTCCCTATTCTCTTCGTTTCCTATTTCTTTCTCTTTCCTTCCTTAAATATTCTTCGTGTTTCACTGGATCATCCCTCACTCTTTTCTTGTATCTCTCAGCCTCTCTGCTCCACTTTTTCTCATTTGTTTTGGCATTTTGGTTCTCCCCTGAACAATTTCAGATAGAAATCAGCATTATCTACATGTTTACCATTTAGTCCACACAACACAATTATTTTAAAATGATGGGATTGAAATACTTCTTACCATTCAATTTTGTCACTACCAAAATGATTATGTCACTACCGAAACTTTACCATATGTTTCGGTAGTGACAGTTTCGGTAGTGACAATTCTAGCTAACTTTGAGCATAACTAAAGAATGCTAGCAAGCACATGGCTAGCATACATGTCTTTGAAGAGGGGTACACTCATAAAAACATAATATTTTGCATAAAACCCCAAAACGTTCTCTTAATTGAAGAGAATATGTGTTTGGTAGTGACAATTCTTATGGTTACACGCCGATTTTCAGACTTTGGAACACATTTATATAAAAAGTATGGGATTCTGCTACTTACCATTCAGCCATGAAGGTCTGAGATGCTGTAACACTTCCCAATCCAAAATGCAGGGGGTGTGGCTAAAAACCAGGCTCAGCCAATGGACTAAAACTCTTGTGTTTCGGTAGTGACATGAAAACTGGGGACATGATTTTTTGAGTATAGTTTTTTAATTTAAAGATTAAACCCACAATAATTCTAAATATTTCAACTTCTGTTTAAACGTAATCATAAAGATATTTGTAATCACACCATTGAAAAAATTCTTAAAATTGTTTTAAGTGTTATTTACAGAAATTGAAATTTAGATGTCAGGGTTGGGGACAGCAACTTCCCAATATAAAGTACCCTATAAATGATGATTTTGTATATATTTAGCTTATCACTATCTCATTTAATGCCTTGGGATTAAATAAACCATAACATGTTCTTAGTAAATATCTTTGTCTGAAGACTTAATTGTTTTGTCTTGTTGAGGGACTGCACTTTGAACCAATTCGGTAGAATGGCCCATTACACATCCTATTCAAGCCCACTCTTCTAATGTGGTGTTCCATATAGCATGTACAGAAGCCCTGAGAGGCAAGGTTGAAAAAAACCTCTAGTAATCTCTTTTCTAATGGGTGCACTCTGGTGGCCAAAATGATTTCCCAGCTGTTTTTATAGGCAGAAATAATAAGGAACATTTTAAAATGATCCCGACAAACCACTTTATTTCACAAATAGAAAAATAAATACGGAACTTCGAAAGGTTTTCACCTCTTCTGAACTCTAAATGGAAGAGAGAAAACAATTTAGATGAGAATTGGAAAACGATGGCCAGACATTTTTTTTCTCATTTGCCTTTAAAGAATTAAGTAAAAAAAAAAAATCATCAAATCAACTAAATTAACTCATCAATAGCCGAGAAAATTGATAAGAGATGCAAATGCATAACAATTAAAACACTTAACCTTCAACTAATATTCATTGCTTTGAACTTTGAGCAATATGTCATTCGGAGAACTTTTTTCCCTGAGTGATAAAGTCACCAACGTTGAGTGATGACTTTTCTTTTTCTATGAAACATCTTTGATTCTACTTTCATTGATGTTCGGATTTTGCTTATTTAAAATGTGTAGCAAAACTCTGAAATGTGTGTCCAAACTTAAGTATTGCCAATGACAAATATATTTATATGTTTACTCTTTCTGTGTTCTGGCACTCATGTTTTCCTTCTTATTCCCCAGACAATTTCATGAGGATTATGGAGAGAGATGCTGAAGACAGGAGCTTACGGAGAATTGCAAAAGCAAACAAGGCACACGGTAAGTGATTCTCTGTTAAAGATGCTGTTGGAGATGAACAGTTTCTTGAATCTACTGCTCTGTTTCACTAGAAATACATCAGTTGAAATGTTTTACCGTTTTTGTCACTGCAGCACTCAAAGACAAGGGGAACGAAGCTTATGCTCAAGAAGACTATAAAACTGCTGTGAAGTATTACAGTGATGGCTTGGACGAACTACGGGACATGCAGCCATTGTACACCAACCGAGCACAAGTGAATATCTATATCCATGTATTTCCTTTGTTTCAAATGTATGAGTTAAAAGACGAAGAAATCAGAATGAGTCTGCCTAACAATATGCCATAATGAGAAATATTTCTGGTTCACTGAAGGTATTTCCTTTTGGATGTGATGATGGCCGTATGCAGAAAAGTTAATTGTAGAAACAATATGCTTGGCTCCAAAGACCCAGCATAACGAAACAATGTTACACTGCTAATCACATTTACTGTGTGGCAAGGTTGATATTTTTTCTGTTTTTGATGCCTTGTCCTACTTAGGCGTACATCAAGCTGGGGAAGTACAAGGAGGCCATCAGTGACTGTGAATCGGCCCTGAAGGTAAGGCCTAGCTAGAAACTGGGTTCAGTCAATCGCTGCCTCATTCGTCAAAGTGTCATCTGACGCGTCTTTTTTCGTCAGTCATGCTTGGAGCTCAGAGTAGGTATGTGGGAGGAAAAAAACCCCGAAATAGCCGAGTGGCATGGAGTTATGTTGTCCTGAGTTCACTCGAGCCAAACACAATTTGACAATGAATAATTATTACTGTAGTTTTGGATGTATGCTCTATAAAGCAACTGGATTTTTATCATCCTTGAAAAGTCATTGAAAAATAAAGCCTTCTTTTGGTTTTAATAATGAACAGCGCAAAATAATTGGTAATATCTATTTTCTTTGACAATTTGCCAAATGCCTTTTACATTTAACTTCACTCAGATCCAGGCATTCGTAAAAATGGGTCTTACATTTAATTACCAGTGGCATTAAAAAGTCTTAAATGTAATAAATCTATCGGGAACTCTATCATTTAAACACATTTCTGGAATAGAGGGTATTTCTGAAGGTCACACTGAACATTAACCTCTTATTGTGTTAGTGGTATAAACACAGACGCATTAGATCCCCATTATGTACCTGTAGATGTGTTCCTTCAACTAATGCTTTCCCATCACCATTTTCTCACTGTCAGTGTAATGAGGGGTGCATTAAGGCTTACCTCCACATGGGCAAAGCACATCTGGCATCAAAGAAATATAATGAGGTGAGTTTGATTATCTGTCACTGCATCTAATCACTCCTGCTTCTTACACATTGCTATTGTCTACAGATAAAATCTCATCTAACTATAGCAGGAACATGCCTTCATAATGAAAATGGTTTGCCTGGTATAAAGAAGGTTAATAGGAATTTTAAATTAAATAGGTTGCACACACGCAGCCTAGCCTCAAAGCAATCCTCTGCAAAATCTATTTTTCTAGGCTTTTTAATTCGTTTACAGGAAAGCCTTGAATTTAATATTGATATCTGGTAATAAAACAACTATAGTTGCATCATATGTATTGGACTGTGTTGAGATACTGTAATATTTTGGAGTCACCAGAATCATATTGATTTCCATAGCTTTAGAAGTGAAGCACACCACAGCGATAAACTAAATTCTTCTCTTTTCAGGCCAGAAAATGCTTTGAAAAGATTGTGGAGATTGAACCTACGAGGGAGAAAAAGGTGAAAGGTAAAGGGGGTTTCAGGGGTCAGTTAAGGACATCTTTAATATATTCAAGTCCTTTGTGATGCCTGCCTTCTTTGGCTATGTAACATGACTACCCATTAATACAATATTGTATCACATTTATGTTTATTACCATGATACAGTTTCATTATTATTCCATGATTTTATTCAAACAACACTTAGTTGAGATTGGTCTTGTTGGTGAGTTGGTTGTCATCGTTGTGGTCTCACTGACTGCAGCCTTTTATTTTGAAGGCTTTGACACATCCTAAACATTAATGCCACACTACTGCCAATCCATCCAGCTCTTTTTTGTACACATTGAGCTAAATGTTATTGAAGATCAACTTTACTTTATCCCACAGAATGCACTGTATCTTAGTCTCTTTGCTATTGTCTTATGTAGCGACAAATACATTTCCGATACTACAGATCTTCTTGTCTCAGTTAGTCATGTACAGTTGCTGGCAATATGAATGTGGGGCGGTTGTCTCTGGGTAACTTTTGCGATACAATGAGGCTTCCACTTCACTCTTTTCTGTGACAGTAAACGCTCAGTGTCTGCGTTTGAATCCATTTTCTCCACGCAGAGTACCTGGACCAGGTTGATTTGGAAGAGGAGAGACAGAGTCAGGAGATAAATGCAATGCAAGATTTTGTCATGGGTGAGACGAATGCCATAAGAGTGCCCCAGCTGCTGGAGGAGTTGTCTCGGCTTGGCCAGAATCCCATGTTCTACTGTGGAGGAATTGAGACGCTGTCACTAGCAGTTACTGACTGTGAGTGTTATTTTGAGAGTTTTGCGCATTATATTTAGCCTTCTCTTTTAATCTTCTTTCTCTTTCACTGCATCACCTACTGTATTTCCCGATTATATGGCTCAAATGGTAAGAACAAAGATGAGCCAGAAAAAGTGTTTGTAGTCAAGCACTCACAGCAAACGGCATGTGATCAGGTCAAGCAGGGCTGCAGAAACTGATTATTATTATTATAACTATTGCAATTGAACAGAGGGAGAGACTTAATGCTGTCCATCACTGATTCTCTTCACACTCCATTTGCTTGTCACGGTGAGCAAATTTCCAATATAGACTATACGCCATACCGAAAGAGCAAAACCCCAGAGGTGGCTAGTGTGGCAAGCCACTTTGCAAAGGGTAGGTCTATATACAACAACACAATGTAACACTATAACAGGACACTTTAACAGCTGCATAAATACTATTGTGCAAAACAACACATTTTGTATATTTATTCCATTATTAGAGCAAGACATTTGTCTACTTTCTGGCAATAACTGTTGGGGAAAACAATCTGCAGGTGGGTCTGCTGATAGCATTGGTTTTGTGAACTGTTTTGTAAGTATCTTACCTAGCAGATTTAGACCTCCCTTTGGTGTAAATATGATCATATACTTTGGCTGCCGAACTGCTGAGTGGGCCGCTCTGAGCTAGCAAGTTAAGTTGTTCCACCAGTTAAGTGGTGTTGTAAAACATAATGAACATTTAAAAGGAAATGCCTGACATTAAGATATCGACATAGTCTAAGGGCAGGATTGAGTAGGCAATGTTAGTAGTATTTCTGTACGCAGCAGGTACAGAGAGGGGTTGTTGACAAGATGACAGCACACACTATTAAGCCTTCTGGGGCTGTCTCGGGTGCAATTTAATGGACACATGTGATCGCAGGTGTCCATTCCTTAACCTCAGTAGCATTAGCTGCACATAACCCTGTCAGAATGATGATCAGAGTGATGGTTCCTTTCTGTTGGCTTTGTAGATGGTATTATCAGTGCTTATAAATATTTCAGGATGTCAATAGAGTTGTCAAAATAAGTGCCAGAATGTCTTGCACAATTCCGATCTCGAAAAAACTGCTTCTAAAACCTAGTTGAAAAAGATTATTGGTCCACGATGCAAATGTGTATCAAAGTAACACTAAAACAAGAGAGAACACATTCCATACTGCAGCATAATGTGTGGAAATGGTTGCAGATGGCAAATCATGTCAAACCTTGGCTTAAAACTAGCACAGTGCTGCATCAGAAAAAGCCCTCTCATCTTAATTTCTTCTCCTCATGGAAAACAAAATGTATATCTTGTGCTAGTGGTAAATATTTTGGGTAAAGGACATTGCAGGATATCTGTTTACTAAGTCCTCTACTGTATAAAAAAGGGGCCATTGTAGACGGGAAGCAGCTGCTCTCCTCCAGGTCGTCCACCCCTCTTCTGTTTGCTTCTTACATTTTTTTTAATTTTTTGACCTCAGAAATGAATTTGAAAAATTGCAGCATTTGTGAAACAACCAACAGTTCCTCAAGGTCAAAAGCCCCCTCAGGACTATTCATCTTTATTATATTTCAGCTCCTAAAGAAGTTGTAATATAGTTACTCTGCAATGCTCCACCTCATGGATGCTCTTGAACAAGTTGTGTACGTCTTCAGGTAATTTGACCACACAGCCAAGACTGATGGAATTGACCAAGTCAGGCTTGAAGCGTGACACTCAGTAAACCAGAAAGCTGTATAAAACCCACATCCCTGTGTATTGCTAACCCTCTATTTTTGCTTTAACCTTAAAATGCCTTATTCCTTTTCACTAGCTGTCCACCGCAGAATAGCAAACACTTCTCATCTGATCCATCTTTCTTCATGATTTAGATGAATAAAAATGTACCGTCAAAGATATAATGCCTGTCTCACAGTGCCATTCAATGGGAAAGGGTAACCTTACATAACTCAGAACTGAAAGGATCTCAGCAGGGCTGACATTACAGGATTTCACCCCTACACTGCTCCCTAACTGTCCTGCTGTACTTTAGTAGACTACAAATCATTTCAAGTGGAAAATACAATATTCCTCATTATACCATACTCTCTCAACATATTTTATTTATTATTTTCTCTCCAACCCATGTCTCTAAATCACTGAACAAGGCAAGCTTTACAAAACGAGAGGTGTGTTCTTCTACTTGGTGCTGATATACAGTTTTTTGTATTCTCACACTATCTACTGTTCTCTTTATCAGGTACAGGCCAGACCCTTTTCAGACTGAACAATGGCTTCAGTATCATCAGCAGCAATGACACAGTGAGGAGGTAAGGAGACCAGAGGGAGAGAAGTACTGTAGCTGTCAGTTTTCAGTGGAGCTGTGACAGATGGACCCAGAGACCAGCGCATACAGACACAATAATGGCCTAAACTAGAGAGATCATTTTCCATCTTCTCCCTCCCTCTCTTTAGTTTCTGTGATAACGGCCAAAACTGAAAAGCTGATCACATTGAAGATTGAGATGAGCACTAGCATGAACAGAAGCCCTCTGTTTTGTCCCTGAAAAAGAGGGTGTTTTGCACATGATATCAATTACAAGTCCCTTCAAATCAGATCAGAAAGATTATTATTAACTAACACACATTTTCTGTTTTGTTCATTGTTATCATTGAAATTATATTCTAGTTACAAAAAATAAAGTGCACCGATATTGCAGTACAATAGCCATAAAGTATGCTGCTGTAAACCAGATGCAACTAAGTAAAACCTTTGTGAACCATGTCACATTGAAGTCACCTGGTGCATTGTTGTCTGTTTTATAAATGCTTTTTAGAGCTGAATGAAAGTCAAGGGGTTCTGTCGTGTTGAAACCACAGTAAACCAAAAAGAAATTAAGAAACAATTATATTAAAGAACAAAAAGTGTGAGGGCAATCGCTCACAGAACATGTCATTCTAAAAAACATGTGACAAGTATAACGATTAGAGATTGTTCTGTAAGCTTGGGCCAACACATTCCATCTTCCTCAGGGCAGAGACAAAAGTGACGTCAAGTTCAAACCCCTTTCCTGGGATAACTGATGACTTGTCAAGTAGCATGTGAGTGATGGCCAAGTTGCTAAGACACATACAGTACCTACAAGAGATGTAGATTAATTGTAGGGCAAGATTCAAGATTCTTGATTCAAAGGGTTTAATGTCATATGCACATAAGCTACGGTAAAGAAATGGCAATGAAGTCCCGAGCTCCTCCTATAAGACATATAACATCAGAAAAATTCAAAAAACCAAATGCAAAGTGCATAATGATGATTAAGCCATTATTAGAAACAGCATGCTCACAAGAAATAGTTTTTGTTTATTCTTATTGATCTATCGCCTTTATATAGCTGTCCTGAAAAACATTTTATTCATTGTTATTTATTCTTTTTTTTTTAAAGTCGCCTTTAATGTTGTCGCCTTAATAGTTGCCTTTAATGTTGTCGCCTTAATAGTTGCCTTTAATGTTGTTCTTCAAAATAACGGCATAGTAGGCCTATTCTTATGAGATGAGATGGCATCTAATGAATTGTGCTAAATTTCTGCATGTGTCTGGTGTCTTAAACTTGGTCATGTGTTACGTTCTGTTTGTGGAGGCATACTTGCTTGTAATTGATATCTTAATTGTTTCACAGTAATATTTGCATTTGATTTGTATTACGTCAGTAAGAAGACACCAATCAAACACTGATCCCTGAGCTTTATTTTCTCTCTGCAGTTGCCTTTTGCAGGAAACTAAGGATCCAGGATGCCAGCAGTTGTGTGTGTCTGCTCTGAAGCTATGGAGGGTTGTTTGTGGTGGAAATGGTATGTATTAAATTGCACAGTCCAAGTTCTTTCTGCAGCCAGTTGCTCTCACTGAGTTAACAGGAAATCAAGTTAAAAAAGAAAGAATTATGCTGCACTGTGTCATTATTGCACAGCTTGTTACTGTTATACTAAGCTTCTTCTTTTGTCAAGCCTTTATTTTCACTTTGAATCACACAAGTTGTGTGGGCTTCAGCAAATCCACTCTTTGTGCCAACTGTGATACTCTGTGTGTGTGTGTGTGTGTATGTGTGTGTGTGTGTGTGTGTGTGTGTGTGTGTGTGTGTGTGTGTGTGTGTGTGTGTGTGTGTGTGTGTGTGTGTGTGTGTGTGTGTGTGTGTGTGTGTGTCTTTGTCTCTGTGTGTTAATACCCTATTAACAACAAAGTGTTTCTTCAGCCTAATTTTCGTGTAATTCTGTTTACAGATTAGGTGGTTTTTCCTTAGGGAACACAACAGGGTACTGTGTCCAATGAGCTCATACTTTGTACATAACATGTTTTCCCTTTGTTTTTAGATGAAAACCAGAAAATGTTGATAACGTGCCCAGTCATCAGACAGTCCATTGTTGACTTGTTAACATCAGAGCATGTTGCAGTTCGGGAAGAATGCCTGGCATTACTAAATTTGTACTCACAGATGCCACATGGCAGACGTTTGGTTATTGACAAACTGAATGGGCACATGTAAGACATTTATTTACTATTAATTTATTTACATTTACATCACATGCAACAGAAAAAAGCAACAAGATAGCTGGAGTAAACATATGCTACAGTGTTGACAGATATAGTAGATTTTCTGCATGTTTCTTGTGAGCCAAATTACTCAATGTTTTTTTTCATTTACCTATTCCTGCCTCAAAGTATTGAAATTATCTTACATTTTACATTGTTCCCCTTACGGAATCTGTGGAAAGACATTAGGTCAGCCATGGGCCATATGTTTGACATTGTTAGTACAATTGCCACATCCATTTCATCGGAAATGTTATAAATCATTATTCTGGTACATCGTTTCTATAGATTAAAAAAGGGATTTCTTATCCTATGTCTGATATTATCTGAGTTGCAGTAAAATCAGAAATGAATTATACTGTTGCTCCTGATTAGCATTTTATCGCCCTTATATGATTTTTTCTTTCCATCCCTGTCTTCTTCTGTTCTTATTTTCTCTCTTTTTCTGTCTCTCCCCCTCTGACTCTAAAGGTTTGTGAGGAACCTCATGGCGTGCATCTTGAAGCCAAAGCATCATCAGCAGCAGAACACAGCTGTCAAGATTCTGGAGAACTTTGCAGCAGAAACCAAGTATAACTGATACACAGCCCGACAAAATAACTCACAACACCCAAACTATTTATTTTATTACTGGAAAAGGATATTCATAGTTTCAGATACTCAGGATATGACCCAGCGGTCTATTATCCTCATGTATTATACGGTATCCATATATTTGAAGCACCCTAAAATCCATCTATTCATTATGCAGGAGGGCTCCTCTGACAAATGGTATGGCATCTTTAATATTTCAACATGTGCTATCCAAGGGTTAAGGTCACTTCAAGGCAAAAAGCCGTTCTCAACCTGTTTTCCTCTCTAGCGCCTCATGAAAACAAGACATAAAAGGGAAACCCAGGCTCCAACACAGCAGGAAATAAGTCGAGGTGTCAAGAAGTGAAGGGGGAAGATCAATTTCCCTGTCTGCAGCTCAAAGAGAGTTACCCAACAAAAATGTATTATATGCTACTGAGGTTTTTCACATCCCTTTTGGAGGTAAATCATTTACAACCAATCCAAATTCCATATTGGACCCAAATAAAATAGAATATATTTGGCAAAACATTTACATATTACATATACAGTGGGGCAAAAAAGTATTTAGTCAGCCACCAATTGTGCAAGTTCTCCCATTTAAAAAGATGAGAGAGGCCTGTAATTTTCATCATAGGTATACCTCAACTATGAGAGACAGAATGAGAAAAAAAATCCAGGAAATCACATTGTAGGATTTTTAATGAATTAATTGGTAAATTCCTCGGTAAAATAAGTATTTGGTCACCTACAAACAAGCAAGATTTCTGGCTCTCACAGACCTGTAACTTCTTCTTTAAGAGGCTCCTCTGTCCTCCACTCGTTACCTGTATTAATGGCACCTTTTTGAACTCGTTATCAGTATAAAAGACACCTGTCCACCACCTCAAACAGTCATACTCCAAACTCCACTATGGCCAAGACCAAAGAGCTGTCAAAGGAGACCAGAGACAAAATTGTAGACCTGCACCAGGCTGGGAAAACTGAATCTGCAATAGGTAAGCAGCTTGGTGTGAAGAAATCAACTGTGGGAGCAATTATTAGAAAATGGAAGACATACAAGACCACTGCTAATCTCCCTCGATCTGTGGCTCCACGCAAGATCTCACCCCGTGGGGTCAAAATGATCACAAGAACGGTGAGCAAAAATCCCAGAACCACACGGGGGGACCTAGTGAATGACCTGCAGAGAGCTGGGACCAAAGTAACAGAGGCTACCATCAGTAACACACTACGCCGCCAGGGACTTAAATCCTGCAGGTCCAGACGTGTCCCCCTGCTTAAGCCAGTACATGTCCAGGCCCGTCGGAAGTTTGCTAGAGGGCATTTGGATGATCCAGAAGAGGATTGGGAGAATGTCATATGGTCAGATGAAACCAAAATAGAACTTTTTGGTAAAAACTCAACTCGTCGTGTTTGGAGGAGAAAGAATGCAGAGTTGCATCCAAAGAACACCATACCTACTGTGAAGCATGGGGGTGGAAACATCATGCTTTGGGGCTGTTTTTCTGCAAAGGGACCAGGACGACTGATCCGTGTAAAGGAAAGAATGAATGGGGCCATGTATCGTGAGATTTTGAGTGATAACCTCCTTCCATCAGCAAGGGCACTGAAGATGAAGCGTGGCTGGGTCTTTCAGCATGACAATGATCCCAAACACACCGCCAGGGCAATGAAGCAGTGGCTTCGTAAGAAGCATTTCAAGGTCCTGGAGTGGCTTAGCCAGTCTCCAGATCTCAACCCCATAGAAAATCTTTGGAGGGAGTTGAAAGTCCGTGTTGCCCAGCGACAGCCCCAAAACATCACTGCTTTAGAGGAGATCTGCATGGAGGAATGGGCCAAAATACCAGCAACAGTGTGTGAAAACCTTGTGAAGACTTACAGAAAACGTTTGACCTCTGTCATTGCCAACAAAGGGTATATAACAAAGTATTGAGATGAACTTTTGTTATTGACCAAATACTTATTTTCCACAATGATTTGAAAATTAATTCATTAAAAATCCTACAATGTGATTTTCTGGATTTTTTTTTCTCATTCTGTCTCTCATAGTTGAGGTATACCTGTGATAAAAATGACAGGCCTCTCTCATCTTTTTAAATGGGAGAACTTGCACAATTGGTGGCTGACTAAATACTTTTTTGCCCCACTGTACATTTGCAAACATCTTTCAATACATATAACACTACAAAAGATAAGATAAGATAAGATGGCCTTTTATGTATCCCTGTAGGGAAATTCAGGATCTTAAAGCAGCAACAGTGTGAGAATGAAAACCAGGACAGTGCAAATTCACACGAGGATAATAACATAAACAATACCGATACAAGATAAAATGTTGATTAGCTGAATAATTACATACATATTTCAGTTCAGATTGTTAAAAATATTTACATCTCAGTGTACAATTGCGAGTGCTAATACATATACTCTGTTTCCTATGTTTATATGGTAGCATTGTTTCATTTGTCCTTACAGATTTTGCCTTCAGTTAAGAGACGTGTTGAAAGACTCTGTCATTGGGCCATTTACAACATTACTGGTAAGCTATGTACTGTATGTGCAGGTACAAAGTAGTTTTCATATTGATTTATACACTCAACATATGTATGTGTGAATTTGTGTGTGTGTGCAAATGAACAAATGTGTTTTCTTCATTTGATAGGCAAATATCAGCGAGGCCAATCGGCATGTCCTTACATCACTGATATCGGCTGTCGGCTGTCTTGCTCGAGATGATGTCATTCGTCACAATTTATCCCATGATCCAGAATGTTGGAAGGCTTTTGTGGTCGCCATTGTTAGTACAATGACTTTTCTCTATATAGTAAAGTTAAAATCAATGAGTGGAAACACCAGTGTGGTCTGAATGATGCAGTGAGACACTAGATATGTATATCTAGTGTCTCACTGCCTAGATATGTTCAAATGTTAATGTTTAGTTTTTAATCTTTCTGTATTGTTTTATTAAGTGTAGAATGTGTTGGTTGTTTTTGCAGAGGCAATGCAGTGCATGTGATTACAAAGAAATCATTTACCCTCTGCTTGGTTTGATCATCAACCTTTCAACTGTCTCCTCTCCAATCATTCAGGTAAGACAAGTCATGTGGGACATTTTCTTTATTAATTTTGCCTCAGGTGGAGTTTTAGTTGTGCAGGTGTATGCTACGGTTGCAAACAGGAACAAGTGGGCGATGATCACATTATGACACTGTTTCTAATATAAAGTTGACTGACATTCAACGTGAATGAAAGAATGACATGTTTTTAAAGAACATCCGCTGTACACCACTTTAAACATAATTTCTGTCATCAATATTAAACAAAAGGATATTTATGATGTGTGTGAAACATGGAGTGTGACATAAGGGGGTGAAATTTATCTGAAAATTGTTTTTTCTGTCCCCTTTTTTCTAGGAGCATGCTGTTTCACTCTGCAACTACACCCTGGGCCTACTGAGGGATAATGATGGAGGAGTAATAACTGTGAGTTATTGTTACTTTGGCACTACACTGCAAGAGGTTAAAACCTCACACGTCATGTATGTCGTTGCTTTACTGTACCATAACTTCCATTAGGTTTATATGTTTCGCTGTGTCGGAACAAGAAACGTTTGAAAAGTTTTAATACTTGTTTTTTACAGATACTAAAGATGCATGTTGAAAACATTCAGTTTGTTTTCCTTACTTCCATACATCTTTAAAAAGCTAAACACTTCTCAGGGAAACTTGGAGAATATATCGGCGTTGAGTAATGGGGCTTTTGGGGCTTGTGAAGTCATTGGCAATGTGCACCAAAAAGATGGTAACAGCCATCCACAGTATTCAGAGGATCCTATATACAGTATGTGTCATTACAGTTGATTAACGCTCAAGCTCCAGGTGCTGGGGCCTGTGCTAATGGTTGTTATAGCAGTTTCACACTGCCTACACAATGCCCTCAGAGTCCCACACTTCCACCCATCTGCCTTTTCACTCTATTTTTGTGCTCACACACTGTGTTCCTGTAACTTTTTTTTGTCAGTTTCACCTGGTCCTAACACCTTTTTAAAAAAAAAGTTCCTGATGTTTTTCTCAGTTTTTGTCTTTTCTTGACTTACTTATCTTGACTTGACTTTCCTCTTTATTGTATTATCTACACTAAAGCCCTAAAGCCCAAAGTATTTCATTTTGGCTGTTTTGTTATCAGTTTGAGTATATACATTGAGGTTAAGCTTTCTTAAAGGGAGGTGTGAGGAGCATTTGTGTGTGAGGCAAAGATTGGTAGAAGGTATTAGAGAGAGAATCACATTAAACACATTTAAGTTTTTTGTCTGCTAGCTATATTCACTCAAAAAACGTTTCTGTTGATGCTCTCTACCCTGTCTATTTATCTGCCGTGATTTTCATCTGTCTTTTATTCCTATATTTTTCTTCCTCTAATATAATCTCCAACAATGCCAATGCCAACAAATTTGTCTTTGTCCTTCAGAGATCCGCGGGTGTGCTGAGTACTGTTCTCCCTCAGTCCCCTGAAGCCGTTCAGCATGTTATTCAAGGGAATGTGGTCCAGATCATGCTCCCGCTGCTGAAGGTGCATATCTGAACATACAATCTAGTGTCTATTAATACATCAACACGTGCTTAACTTGTAGAATGACGATATTCACAAGAAGACATGATGAAAAAAACACAGTTTTGATTTGTTTACTGCATTTATTTTTAACTGGGTTAACTACGTTCAACATGTTTAATGTGATTGTTGTTTCTTTGTCTTCCTCCCAAGGGAACAGGGCAGACTGCCACTAAGTATGCCATTAAGACTCTGACACTCTGCACTGCTACCAGTCACTCAGCCCGGGAGGAGCTGGTGCAGTCCGATAAAAGTGAGGAATGATTGACATTCATTAGTTTATGAATAACATTTTAGGGTTGACCTATTATGCAAATGTGGGTGTGTCTGCTTGTCTGCAGTGCAGTGTGCAGTATATCGGTTCATTTTCATGTCAGTACATGTGTGTTTGTTAATGCATTTTCTCTTCTCATTTACTTTTTATTTATTGTTTTACACAGAACTGTCTATTTTACGTCATTTGCTGGCTTCCAGCTGTGATGAGATGGTGTCAGGAAATGCAGCCTTGTGCTTGGCCCACCTCCTTGAGTTGGAGGGAATTGCCAGCACCCTGCTGGGCACTGATATTGTGCGGCTGCTGCTGCGCCACGCAGCAGGGGACACTAAGAGGACAGCTGTGCGGCAAAATGCAGCGATTGCTCTGGGGAAGCTGTGCCGATTTGAGCCCAGGTGCCCTCTCACCTCATTCTATAAACCACATGCTGCTGATTACATTCTAGAAACTAGCCTGAAGGAGCATTGATGAACAAGATAATAAGTCTCACTGAATTGACACTATGTGATGGTATGCCTTAAAGTAGTTGGTCACACATTAGGCAAATGTACGTCTTCTGGCTCAGCCGGAAATATTTATTATATTGGTGTTTGCATATCAAAGTCAGTATGCAAATATCGTTTATTATACAGAATTTATATTCTGTCAGTTCGTTTGTTAAGTACCGTCATCACTTCGACTACTGCAGTTATTCTGTGTGTTGTGAGTGGTCAGAAGAATTAACACACACAATCCACATTGAAGATCCGTTATCGCCTTTAATTAGAGAAAAAACGTACCAAAATGCTTAACAGAACGAAGCACCTTTAAACAGAACATTCAAAATAATACGGCGTAGCTTGGGTACTCTTCCCCATTTCCCCTGCGGTCTATCATGCGGTTAATACATTGTTTGCCTTCCACTCATCCCCACACCTGCCACCTGTCCCCTGTTAAAGGGCCACGCCTATGTGACGTCATTACATTGGTATGCAGCATCAATCAAAAACAACAATAGATATGAATAATAAAACATCATATACAAACCTTCATAATATTTCATTAGAAATATAAATCAGAAAGGCAAAATGGCTTCAACACTGTGCATGCGATTACTAACTATTGTGTGACTACTCTAACGACAGTATATCCACAACATGACCACTTTTTTATTAATATCTGCACTTATTTTTGCTGCTAAATCTTGATGGACAGGCTGATTGCTACATTTGTTTGATAGCTTAAATTTGAGCTCATTTAGTCGATCAACACTCCTGTCTGTTGGATACATTTTCTGGTTAAAAGTAATGTGTTTTTTTCAATATCCATTAGTCTGCCAACTATTTCTAAATGTATTTTTGTCAGTTAATGACACAAAATGTTCACAAATGGCAAGAGGCATTTTTCCAGAGCCCAAGCTGTCATCTCCCAAATGCTTCTCCAAAGACATGAAACTATAGAGACAAACAGCTGACTCTCAAATACAAATGAAGTTATCGTGGTCAAAGTCATTGTCAATTAATTTTCTTCCCATCAACTAATCACAAAAGTGAAGTAAAAAACGGATTGTAGAAAAGTTCTGGAGGCAGTTCCTTCCACCCCTTTGATTGAGTCCAAATTATTTGCAGTTAATTTACAACAGACTGACTTCAATCAAGGTTTAAAAATATCTAAGCTAAATTGGAACAAGGAAATGCTGTTTCATTTGAATTTCACCCCACCAACATACTTTCAATGTGCTTTCAATTGACATCCTCCTTTCTTCAATTCCAGACATATGCACAAGCTTCGGGAACTTCACGGCCTTGAGATCCTGCACTCCTGTATGAAGGTCATCCCATGACATATTTTATAATTGTTTTCAGCGGTTTGTCCTTTTATCTTTGTGTTAGGCTTGAATGACTAATCACTAAAAAGCACTAGGCCTGGTAGTCATATAATTTGTTTCCTCTTCTTTATAATTTCTTTTTAAAACACTGATCATTAACTGCTATTCAAAACATTACCAATCATTTAAAAAATATTTTGTATATATATATTTTTGTATATTTCTTAAAATTCAGATTTGAATTTAATAAAAACAAATCTAATATTCTTTGACTTTTTTCATTTTAATGCCCATGAAAATGTCTAATTTTTGACTCAAAACTAGTGTGCAAATTGTGGAGTATACCTCTTGCGAGAATTGAACCATTTCCAATAGTGTGTTTGTCCATCTGAAAATGTCTGTGCCAGCCTATGGTGCGTTTTAAATGTTCTGATTATTAAGATTTTAGGGTTTCAAGGTTTCAATTTTGTTTATTTTGGGATTTCATTCCAGAAAGGAGCAGTTTAGTCCTCTTTATATTATTGATTAACAGAAACCCTCCGCCATCTGTGTTTGGATCCTCTGGACGGCAGTACAGTAATTCATCTTGTATGAACACGTTTTAAAGACTGTTTACAGTTTGACTTAGTCTTGGGGTCTTCCTTTATTTATATTTCTTTGAAATAAGAGGATTAGTTATAAACTCACAGGAAGCTGTGCCCAGGAATTTAATGTGGGACTTCTCTTGCTGTGTGACAACAGCTCAAACCTGTTGATTATCCGAAGTGAGGTTACACATTGCTGCTCTCGCTTCTTGGATGTTCAGCCAATATGAGAAGGTCAGAGCTATAACTCTGCTCGCATAATATTTGCACTGCAACTGTGATGAGGAGTTGCACTGGGGGAGACAAGTAAACCTGGAATTATATTTGCTTTCACCTAAGCTGCACTATATAATGAAAAGGTCTGACAGTGTGAGGTTGTGGTTTCAGGTGAGTTACGGTGTGTTTGTGAGTATGCTCAAATATACACAAACCTTACAGCCACAGCAATATAACACCTGGCGGTGGAAGATAAAAGGCTGTGGAGTTTTTAGCTATGCTTGCAGCGTCGTTCTAGGGCTGGAAACGTCATTATGTTGAAAACTGGACTTTGGTCCTGACTGAAATAGCTCAGACCTATTGAATGACTTGCAGTTAAAATGTATGGTTCCCAGAAGGAAAAGACCTACTTGATCACTATGAGGTTGACTCTTTTGCTTTTCAGTAAAAACATCTCAACAAATATATGCTTGCATTAAGAGGGTGAATCCAAAGGTCATTAATAATCCCCTGATTTTTTTTCTTCAGTGAAATATCTCCTGGCTTTTCCATCTAGGTCAGTGTAAAATATGATCAAAGTTAAATTGTTAAAAGTGTGTAAGAAATAAAGGTGCGAATATTTCTGTATTTCATCACAAATCCCCTTGACTATAAATTGAGAATGTGAACACTTATTTTTGAGGAATGTCAGTAAGATTATCACCAATGTGTTCCAACTTTGTTATAGGTTATTAACATCCTCAACTGTATTGCATATGCACAAATGTAGTTAAGGCGTCTTTTCTGGCATCGTTTGTACCTTTTGACTAGTGTACTAGCAGTGACTGTAAAAGGAGCGGTTAACAGAAATCTAATCTCTCTGCAGAGGACAGGGGCTCCCTGTAAGGGATGACACCATCTGTGTATGTGTGCAAACCACTGATACCTTCTTCTCAGTTGGTATCAAACAGCAATAAGAATGATTATTCACTGAGGCATGAAAGATTGTAAACAGGACTGAACAGAAATGAAGAGGCTTTCCTTTTTCACCCTGGGATTTTTCCTACTTGCAGGTATGTTTATTTTCGTAGGTGCTGTAGAGAACAGTAGTACCTTCTATTGTGTTGCACCCTTTTTTGCACTTGCTGATTCAAATAATATAGCATTTTCATGTTTAATGTTTTTAATGTATTATTGTCAGCTATGAAATATTGTTCTATTTTAGTTCTACATAAAATTATAAAGCAAAAAAACAAAAAACCAAACTAAACTTAAAGTAGTAAATAGCTACCTAGTTTTAGGAATACGAATACATTTTTTGTATCAATTAAGTGAAAAGCTGAAAGAACCAAAATAAATAAACAACTTCACAAGGTTAAATATTTTATAAGTAAATCTGTCTACCAGTGTGGAAGACTTGTACTTTCTAAACAGCATCTTCATGAATATTTATCAGTTATGATGAAGCATGAATTATATTGACTCCATGAAAATGCATTTCACTTTACTCACCACCAACAAAGACATGCTATGAAGCATGCGTTGTTATAGATGCATACTGTATATTTGTACTTCACTTCACATTCATACACTTCCTTTGTTATACTGCATGGACTAATGCTGTATGCTTAGAGTCCTACAGCTGATTATCAATGTGTGTATAGGAAAGAATAGGTAGTCATATTGTATTGTAAGCTTATCGTTTTTATCTAGACAATTACATCCATAAGACGCTCATCATTAAATATATATATTCTTTCAGAACACAAACACATAAACACACTGTTAATCAGAAAGCATGATGTTTTTTTATAATCATGTGTTCATGGAGCAATATTATTAGAAGCATAAAGGTGCAAATAGATTATTATTTAACATAAATGCCCACATGATGCACCATAGCTGTGGTCTTCACATACATTGTAACCATTAGTTTAGTTTGCCTCTCACTGTTTTTAGTCTGCCTTGTGTTAAGGCTAGAATAAACATCTCAGTACAACATTTAATATTTTAGTCACCAGTCACAACCTAAGGGTTATTATCTTCATTACCTTTTTATGCTGCCTTCATATTTGCATTTGAGTCACATTTATAAGAGGTGTCCTGTCGAGTATTAAATGTAAACCATCAGTTTTTCTACATTATTCAGACAAAACCATTGCAAGAAAACGTTTGCAAAATGCCTCCTAATTTGCATATCCTTGTTTTATGCAAAATCAGTAGACACATTATATTGTTTCACAGATACCACTAACCAATGCTTACTCTATTTTTATCTTATTGTGACTCCTTGTTTTACGAGCAGCTTTTTCCTTTTCCTACTGTCGCTGTAATACGTGATACTGATGGCGTCTTCTGAAAATACTTCCTAATTAGGAAGCACCATCGTTTTGTCAGCTGACACTGTTTCCAAGTGTACACTATCACTGAGGGAGCACAAGCTAAGAGACAGCTTGACTGCTCTCTTCACTCATCAAAACAGTGTTAGAAATGCATCCGATCTCTTCAAGATGAGCTAGTCGTTAGTTTTCTCACTATCATTTGTGTTTTATGTCCATGGATCTACTGATACACTGTAAATTTGCAATTTCTTCACATCACCCCTTATGTACTTGCACTCATCAACATAAAAACACCATCATATCTGTCTCATAAATAAATTACACAACTCAGTCCTGCACCCTTTAACATTACTGGGACTGATGCAACGGGTGCATCATGCAACACCAGCAGCAATGCCAAATCAAGGGAGGGGTATAAAGTAACGGCGTACCAATGGCCTCTTTCCCCCTTCCTACTTCCAGTGCACTTGCTCGGACCAAACCTATGAACTCAGCCTTTATTATGATCTTATCCACACATCAATCACAAACTTCCTTGACTGTCTCTAGCAGAATGTGATGTTTTTGCAGTAACAAGGTCTTTCCACAGACAGATAGATACACATAAATACTGTATAGATACATGGAACAGTACTAAAAAAGGCCTCAGTGTAGTTGCTGCTGGAGTAGTTCTCAAGGAGCAAATTTCCCCAGAATGAAACATACGCAAAGACTCACAAGGTTAAAACAATGCTTATGAGAATCTCAATTAATGTATTGCTGCAAAATACTTTAAACAAGGACAGCTTTTGGGGGAAGAAATTTGAGTGACGTGCTGTTCTTTTCTTTGTAGTCTCGGCAGAAAACGAAGATTTCCAAGGTTACTACACAAAACCAACAAAAGGCACAACTGTCACAAAAGATCTGCTTTTTAAAAACAAGCACACAATTGGTCATGGCACAGAGGCAATACCGACAGAGAATACACATCATCACACTTCAGTGACAATGACTGCCAAGTTTCCAGAGGCGGTCTTGCTTGACATCAGACCAACGCAATTGAGAGCACAAATCACAAAAGCATTGGCTATTATTGAGTCAAAGACTGGATTTGTTCCCACAAATGGGCAAAAATCCTACAAATCAACAAGAGATAATATATCAGCTATAAGGATTCACACTACATTAGAAACCCCATTGATTTCTAAATATCACAAGATCATTTTCCCTTCTACAAAAGCTGCATTTGAATCAATGATGAATGGCACCTCTGAGCCCGCGGCCCGCTTGCCCACAGATGCAGTGAAAGCCTCTTTTTGGCTTCACAATATACTTGATAACAGGAATCAGAGAAACACTGACTCTATTACTCCCACATCTGCTGACAGAGGGCCGGGAGTTCCAATTCTATCTGCATCTCATCCTCGTGTAATTGATAACCTGGCTGTGCTGCGTAGTGACAATAATGACAAACGATCCCAAGGAAAGGATGACAAGGGGATTTCAAACCTGGGACGAAATGAATATCTGTTACGTACTGTACAATCCATCTTCCGCAGTGATAAAGCAGAAGATTCAGTGAGAGGAAACACCCTGACAAACTTGTGTTTGACCTGCCAGAAAGATCGAAGAGCGGCGTCCACTGAGAAATCTATTGCTCTTCCTGCACTGTCACTTGATGGCTCCTCTGACTCTCTTGGAATAGATGGGCCTGCTTTAGGTTTCACTCAATTTACAAGCTCATTACCCAGTTCACATCAAAAGTCAGTGGAACAACAACATGAAATGCTACATAAAGACATTAGTCCGCCAATCAATACCAAACATTCTAGTTTTGGAGTAAGCGAACAACTGGTTAACCTAACACTTTCTCATTTATACCTCAATAAAACTGTGAATCATAGTCAAAGCATTTTGAACAATTCCCAAATCAAATCTTTTCTCTCAGAAACACAATCGGTTGCGTTTGACACACGACCTCCTGCTGAGCTGTCATCAGCAGCACAAAACGACACCACGAAACACCCGGGGCACACCTTTCCAAGTGATCTGATTTCAACAACTGCAGCGTTTTATCGCTCATCAAAGTTATTCTATTCTCCAAGGAAACAAGAATTGCTTGAAAAAAAAGTGAGCATCAGGGACCCACTGTCGAAACTGATACATTTCAGTAAGTCTAACAAAAATGCTTCCCACAGTCTCTCAACAACCTTCAAAAATGTATTTGTCCAAAACCAACCTTTGGACTTCAACAGTGGCTTAGAAAACAATACAGCTGACATCTCTGAAGTTCCAAACAGCAGTCAGAAAAGTGTTTTACCAGAAGGTAATGATGAGAGCACTGCATCACATCCAACTCCAGGACTGAGGTTGATTGAAAGTCATAGCACAATAGCACCATTTGGCCATGGTAGGCTAAACACTTTTAGAGCCAACAACCCTGAGTTTTACTCTCTGACAGGAAGAGGAAGGGCCAATCCTTTGATCTCTGTGTTGAGAAACCAAAGTCAGACAAAGCCTGAAGAATCCATATGGACTTTATCACCAAAGAGTTCTGCCATCAAGTTAACACCTGTAACCACAAAGAGACACATGAAAGAGAAACAGGATTCTCAGACAGTTAACACTTTAAACAGCATTGTTAAACCATATTTTGTTGATCCCTCAGGGCCAGCCTATGAACTGCATTTGAAAAAAATACTAACTCCAACTTTGACAACAAGAAGTGTTGTTGTGCCTGTGAATTTGTTTCTTGCCGTATCTAGAAAAGACCTTGATGATGAATTGTCGACTCCCACAAGCAGGTCATTCTCTGATAGACTGACAATGAGCAGACTTTTAGGGACTCAATCTGAAGTTGGTCAGGAGAGGAGTTCTGGTCTAAGCAGTGAAAACCATTTGGCACCAACACGCCAACCTTTAGTAAATCATAACAAGGATTCAATCCGAGATTCACAAATAGCCTACAAGCTGAATCAGGGAGATAAAAACAAGCAGGCGTTGACCGTATTTGCAGGAGACGAGGACAAAGAGATAAAAGCAGAGGACAATCATGGCGAAAACACTAAAGACACAAAGGAGTTACAGGAACAAGAGAGTAGGGAAAATAAAACTTGGGTAACAAAAGAGGTGATCTATTTACACCAGAAAAGATAGAAAGCCTTAAACAAGAAAGAAATATTAATACTGGAGTAGACATTATTCAAAATACAGACAGGGAGGAGGATAATATGAAGGAGCATGTCGCCAAGCCTATTTCAAAGGACAGTGCAGGGACCATTACAGTGCAGCATGTAACTGTAAGAGAAGACAAAGAAGAAGCTGCTGAAAAAAAAGATATGACTAGAATGAATACAAATAATTTCTCCATAGATGAAGCTGAAAATCAGAAAGTGTCTTTGAAAAATGAAGGAGCAGAGGCTAGCAAAGAGGAACCAGTGAACAAGGAAGACATTAAGCTTAACAGGGAAATTGTGAAGGAAGACATGCCATATATTACCCTTGGACCTCTTACTAATTCTAGAGAATCTAACAAAGGGCACACTGTTACAAATGTATCTTCCTGCTGTAGTTTGATTAAACAGTCGGGAGCCCCTGAGCACAGGGACACTCATCTGGGTGAAAAGATTGCACAAATTACAGAAATGAAAAGTAAGCCATTTTCCTACAAAATGACAAGCAATCAGAGACCACTGCACTCAACTCTGAGATCCCAGAGCCAAAAACTATCAAGAATTACACATTTTTCCACAGAGCCACACACGGAGAATAAACCTCATCTGTCCACCCACAGGGCTATGCTTACGCAGTTTGGAGCTACACTTTCACTAACTAACAAAAGTACTCAGAAAATAGTTGTTGAGGCTACAAAAATGCTGCCAAAAGGTTCTCAAGCATTTGGAGTTAGCACTTTGAAATTTAGCAATGCATGGAAGCCAACAAATTCACCGCAAAGCAGTTTAACTAGATCAGCTCACAATGTACTGAAAAGTGTGAGTTATATGCTGTCACTCACCACCCCACAATTGGCAACCACAGCAGAGGTCCTGAGAGCTCAGACCCAATTCACAGGAAATAGCTCTACTCGCAGTGTATCAATTATTTACCGCATCTCAGATCATAAGCATAAATTAAGTAGTTTGGTTTCAAAGACAAATTCATTTTTAGAGACTACGAAAGCAAAAGTTCAAGCAGAACACATTATACCAGCACATATTATAGATTCCAGTGTCGAGGACCCTTTAATATCTAATACAACTGAGAAAGTTAAAAAAACGACTTCAGTGAATCCTGCTCGAATCAAGCAGATGTTTAATGACTCATCTACTAGGCCACCTACAGCTGCGGCCTTGTCATCTGTGGTACACGACTCCATAGGCCAGCCTCACCAAAGGCAATTTGCCACAGAGAGAAGTCAGTCTGCCCCCTCCTCTTTTGACATGACTTCAGACCAGCCATGCTCACTTAAACGATCAGAGCAGACAGTCCATTCAGATGCTTTGCATACTCCGGTTGACGATAACAAGCAGAGATCTGTGCAAACCTTAATGGCAATGATGAGCCCTACAGCAAAGAACGATACATTTCCTCTCAGCAGCATGTCATCGCCACCAAATCTCCAGCTGTTTGGAGATGACAGTTTACCTGGCACCTTTAGTCTGACAGGGCTAACTAGCTCAGCCTCAGGAAAAGAGATATTGAGGGCCAATGCCGGCACTGAATATGCATATATTGTAAGTGGCCATGCTGAGTCCTTGTTAGGGATGGATACCATTCAAACTGAGAAGAATGACAATGAGAGCAGAGATGAAAAGAGCAATTTCCCTTTTATAGAACAGACCACTAGCAGGAGTAAATCCCATGCCAATAACACTGACAAATTAAACTCTTCATCTATACTGCAGAATGAGAACCTAGTAGGAAAAAACAACCACAGTCACAATGAACTATTAAAAGTAGATGGAATCGATGACACAAACAAAACAGTGAAAACTACCCTTGCAAAAAATGATGTCTCCCTGCTAGGAGGTTTTCATCAAACAAGCCCTCAGTCCATCATGCCTACAATTCAAACCACCTATAAGATTGAGCAGACAATAAATGAAAATATAGTTACAAATGATTTTTCTGTAACTCTGCTTGACACAAACGATCAAACTCACACTACTACATTTGATGAGTCAGATAGTCTGTCCGAATTACCCCAAGTACAGGCTGATGCTTTACCTGATAAAGAGGGCCAAGCAGTTAAAACTTCTTCAAATCAACATGGTCCCTCTACACCACAAGGTACTCCTATTGTTCCTCCTTTTGGAAGTGTCCAAATTGCTGGCCTCTTTCTGAGTATTAATTCAGGATTTCAAATAACCACTTTAAAAACCAACGATTCTGTGTTTCTGGCACCGATTGCTAGCACAAGCAATTTTATTGTCTCAGCAGAAGTTCATGAATCAGCAATGACTGCCAGCAAGGGTCTGCAAGTTGTTACTGAAAAGTCATCACAGCAGGCTGCACATGCTGAGCGTATGTTACAGTCCAATAGCCATATTGAGCCTTCGTCACTGAAAGAGCCTCCCACAAACGACACTACCGGCCAACTCCCCCCTACTGTGAAAAGAGGAAACACAAGAGAAACACAGAGTGTAAAACAGTCTGAGCATGAAATTTCTGACCACGTCAGCAAACAAAACCAGCATGCCCAACCTGGTATAATTGCAGTGACACAAGGTTTCAATGACCCGGGACAGAGTATCCGAGAAGGTTTGTTGAAAGCTTCCAACAGAGCCGGAGGGCCACATGACGAAAGGGTTGAGCATTTTTTATTTGAAAATATCAAAACAACCTTGGGAACAAAGACGGCGTTTGAAGCCAAACATCCTGTACCTGAGATGACTTCTAGAGAAGATACACTGGAGGCAGCAGACCAACATAACAAGCCAGGATTACCTGCAAAGAACTCAATAAATCAAGTGGTAATTGGAGCTGTGACTCAATCCATACCACATATAGGGACAGAGATTATTAATGAAACCAGCTGTAGGAAAATTGGCTGCACTAAGTTAAGTTTCAGGACTGGAAACATTGGAGCAGGTGATACTGATCATACTGGTCAAGAGAAAATGTATAAAACACAGGACGAAATCACAGAAGACAATTTAAAGGCATTGCACTTCCCTGATACACAAACAGAAAATAACAATCCTAGCACTGGCAATCCTGTACCTGGAAAGGCTACAACCCTGGCCACCAACTTCCACAAACCTGATCATGACCAAGCCACTGTTGATAAGACTATGAACAAAAATGCCAAGATAGTGACAGATGAAGCTTTAACAAAACCATTGAGAGTCCTTGTGGAAAGTGATCATTTGGAAGGACTTGGGGAACTTGAGCAGCCTCTTTCTGCAGAGAAAACAACACAGAGACACTCTCACAGTCAGACCTCTAACTCTCAGGAAAATCCTGCAATAGAGGTCACTTTATCTGAACCTGAAACAACAACTGCACAGACCACTGTTAAGACTACTGAGTGGACACTGCTCACTGAAAAAAAACAAGAAGCTATATTATATAGAGGACCTACCAAAGCTGACATATTTAAGCAACAAAATGCCACCAGGTCAGCGCATACAGAAGAGCCAGCAGTACAAGAGTCCGGGCACAGGCTGTTACTGGCAGATTCAGAGCCTCTAATGCAGAAGCAGAGCAGAAGAACCTCACCTCATCTGTACCTCTCTGGGTAATGTTTTTTTGTAACCCTATTATTTTAGCATTATCTATTAATCATGTGGTAACAAATGGGGGAACAAATATGTGTGATCTTGTGGTCCTCTAATTATGCAATTACATAGATATTCCATGTAGCCATCTGGTTCAAATGTTCCCTAAATTAATATTGTCACATGGTAATGCCGTAATGAGTAGGTACAGTTTTGCAAATGCTGCCTGATGATTCATTTAGACCACTTGTGAATCCAATATGTGTGACCATGCTGCTTAAAAGCAAGGCTGTTGTGAGCTTTAAGAGGATCAAAGTACAACTGTAGGTGTTGTGAAAAAAATAATTTGGTTAAGTTTCAGCCACTTTTGGAATATGTTCTTTAACTTTTCATACATCCTCATAGTTAAATAAATAAATATGCTTAACTAAGAAAGTGAACATGGCAAATACTTTTGACTTCCTGCCAAACATCAGTATGTTAGCATTGTCACTGTTTGTATGTAAGGATGCTGACATGAGCTCTGAGTTTTGTAAAATAGGATGTCAGAGCATTCTTAAATGCATCTTGTTGAAAACAGTACCTGTTCAACTTTGACAAAACATACGAGCAGTGAAATCAGTCATTGTGATGGATAAGAGATCTCGAGGAAGTTTAAATTCTAGAGTTGACATTACTGTCATTGAAATAAATTGCTGCCTGGGTGGTAAATGAATCTTCTAAAACACTTTTCCCATGATAAGCAGTGATAGAATATGTCTGATTTGTATGGCCTTAAACAAGTAAATTGAATGTATAGCCCTTCATTTAATATGTGTGATAGGTACATGGAAAAACAGTACATACCATTGTTTCCTTTTAATTAAAATGAAATTAATCTTTTACCAGTGTAACAGTAGTTTCAGATGACCTGTGTGGCAGTGGGAACTACACAGCAGAGATGAGTCTGAACATGGGGAGCGATTTGGAGCCTGGTGATCCTGTGCCTGCCCTGGGGAACCTCAGAGTGGTTATCAACTTGAAGACAAACAACAGTCAGATAAACCTTAAGGTCACCTCCTGTTGTCTGTCCCCAACTATTCAGCCAGACACCAACTCCACCTGCTGCCTTTTCTCCAGGTACACCGGAAAGTATAGAATAAAGTTTCTGGGAAGAAAATTGTTGTTTACGTTAAGATGGGTAGGGTTTACTGTGTTTTCATTTCAAGGAAATACAGGCTACAGGATGTGCGCAGTGTACAATTTAGAGTACATTTACTGGTGTATGTGTGGCCATCTGGACTGCATTGCATGCAAAGGAAAACAAGCACTGTCTGCATTTTGTATTTTAAATGCTGCCTTATGTGGCAGAAATCGGACTAAGGCTTTCAAAATAAATAGTAAACATCTGACTCTTGGTTTGTATAAACGCATAATAGATATGTGTCCATGAATTATGCAATGTTTCTAACCTCTGTAGCAGCCTTAACACAACATGGACAGACTGCCAGTGCTTACAAACAAATTTATTAGACAAACTAGGTTATTGGAATTCAGAATAAACCAGGGAGTTGCAGGTCCATTTTTAAGAGCTGAACATGTTCTGTTCGGTAAACAGAGGACTGCTGTAGGTTGTTATCTCTCAGAGCCAGCATCACGCAGATAGAAATTCAGTGTGCACCTGCAGACTTAGAGAGGCAGCAATATAAAAGCACAACGTCTTAAATATCTCAAACTTTGAATAGGCTTTCTTTGACTTTTACCGTGTATCTGAACAGAATACTTTTCAAAAAGTGGGCACACCGGGAAAAATCCTTTCATGTAAAATGAAAAGAAAACAGTAAAACATTTATCGTCTGCCCAAATTTATAAAACTAAACCTGCCACCAGCATACTGATGAATACATTATTGATGATAATGGGAAATATATAAACACGTAACTTCCTCACATCATGCACCATGAGTTATGATTCTAATCTGACAGGAACATTAAGTGTAAGCTGACTTTTACCTAACATGATTTATTTTCTCTTAAGATTTCAACCCAATTCAATACAAAATATTGATGACAAGCTGCCTTTCTGCCTGCTGTGGTTATTCATCAATACATATTTAATTGCTTGTGACAGCTGTATGGAGACCTTGTCTGGAGGATATTCTCATTCTTGCTCATTTTACTATTTCTTTCAAGGAAAAAATGACTCTAAGATTATCCTGTGTGTTTGTGTTGGTGCTTCAGGTTAGCAGCAGAGCCAGCATTGATCACACTGCTGCCCAGTGGCCTGTCAACCAGTGCCAGCTTCACCATTAGTCTCTTCCAAATGATTAATTACTCAGTGGTGTACCTACACTGTGATCTCAGTGTCTGCCTGAGGAACCGCTCTCACTGTGAAAGGGTAAGACTGCAGCGACTGCACTGTGTAATGAATCGAGAGGACGAAAGAATGAGTGGTTGAGACTGATTTAAATTTAGTGACACGGGGTGTGACACTGTGAAAACAGGGAGACAGACGCGGAGCTAACAGGCTGATGTAAATGGGCTGGGGTGACAAGCACGAAGGGAAACCAAGGTGACTGAGAAAATGGAGAGAAGGTGAATGCATGACCAGGAATGATAGAAAAGCTTGGAGTTATAAATAATTTCCCGAAT
Organism: Eleginops maclovinus; assembly: GCF_036324505.1. Lineage (NCBI taxonomy): Eukaryota > Metazoa > Chordata > Actinopteri > Perciformes > Eleginopidae > Eleginops > Eleginops maclovinus. The sequence goes on along the minus strand of NC_086366.1, from coordinate 12,644,269 downwards.
TAGAATTGATAAGGGGAGGGTGTATTGTGTTTAAAATATCCTGCCAGAGCTCTATGAACCGCAGTCTGAATGTAACTAAAGAAAGGAGTCAAGACGAAGGCTGACAGCTAAAGACACACAGCCTTAAAGCTTTTTCGTGTCATTACGCACTCTGAGGATTCAGATAAGGTCTTTGCAAAGTTGAAGAAGACACTTGCAGAGCATCAAAAGACGCTGATACCAATTTCTGTCTCCTGCTTTTGTGATAACAAAGCCTCCGATTTAACGGGAAAAACTGACTCATCTGACAAGTACATCAGGGCAGAGGGCAGAGGTGAAACAGAGGGTAAACTGTGGAGACTCATTTTGATGTTTGCCTTTGTAGTGCACTTCAACACCATTCTTTCTAGTGTTGCCTCATGTTTTTTATAATTGCAATGCTTTTTTGCTGTCTGTAATGATACATTTGATTTCGTATGTATAATGCTTTGGTATAACAAAAATCAAGTTTATAGAGTGAACTTCTATATAGGCTTTCTTTCATTTTCCCTTCATTCCTCAAAATGGGGTTTTCTTTTTTTGACTCCGGATGTCAGCTAAGTATTTTTCCTGAAACCTATTTTGTTACAGAAGGTACTATACATTATTTCTCAACAACCTTGTTTCGACTGCTCCAACTCAGAGTGGGCTGCTTAGATTAGAAGAACATATGTTGCTTTCAAGCTAAAATCCTATTTCTACATCTCTATTTGAAATAGATGTTTCTGCTGCTGTTCTTTTATCAATTTGAAAAATACCATAAAGTAAAACCGGTTTTAGAAATACTTATCTGAAAGGTGCACCTGTATTATTTCAATTGCTATTTCTGTGCATTGTTTCTGTTGTTTTGGGTTATAACCAAGAACACCATCCTTCTTCCAAAAAGGTTAATTACCTGCAACCTACTCTATTATTTTTCATATGCTACACATTCCTTTTGTCTTTTTATAGCAGTGCCTTCAGCAGAAGAGCACATTTTCCATAGAGGGTTCAAAGGCTGCTGATACCAATCTCAGGAATCGCATATCCTTTGGTCCTATGTTGAGAGAACTGAACAATTCTACCTTCCCGGGGGAGATAGGTAATTATTAGCTGTGCCTTAAAACTAAAACGATCAATCTGAGATAACAGCACACGAGAGCAGCTCCAAGGCAGGAAATACACATGTGACACAATGACCATGCCATTTATCTATATCATGTGAGGAAATTGGACATACAAGTGGCTCTTTATGTGCAGATATGCAGTAGCTCTCCATGTGTTCATCCCTGTGCAAAACATATGCATCAAGGTGCTGAGTAAAAAAGAAAGTTGTGGATAATATCTGTTCCACAAAGACAGACAATACTGGAATTGTAGTGGTAGAAAGAGTACAACCTTTCAAGCCAGAAAAAAGCACTGGAATATCTCTGCCTTTGTGGCCAAAAGTTGCACTTATTCAAAAAGTGTTTCAAATCTTCCATTGTGTAAAACAGAATTTGGTTATAATTAACACCATCAAAGACATTTGCAATTAATTGGAGACTGTGACAACATTCAAAACAAACAAAACATCCCCCCCCCTCATTAGGAAAGTCTTAACAAGTCATTACATGTCAGCGATGTCTCTATTTGATTTCAGACCCGTCAGAGCTCGACCTGGTTCTGGTCATCGTCAGCCTGTTGGTCGGCTTCACTATCGTCACGGTGACGCTGCTGCTGGTGTGGCTGGCCTACCATCGCCCGGCAATCTCGCTGCTCCACTCAGTATCTCCACGACGAGCATGCTGTGGGTGTCTGCACCCAGGAGGTGACTTGATCCTACCGTGACCAAGGATGCACCGCTGCCAATTATACTGATCACGTCCTCACCAAAATAGCTGCCGACAATTACATTATTCAACAGACAGTGGAGCAGTCAATCATATTAACCGTAGAGCAGAGGTTGCCACTTGTATCAGCCGGTACAGGCCAGACTAGATGATGAGAAGCAATCCAATTCACACCTCCTCTCAAAGTTGACACAGCTGTTGCAGTCGAATATCACACTTAACAATGAGCAGTCTATTATCATTTGCTGAAAATAAACACCTTCCTCAAATAGAAAAGCTGCACTGATCCCTTCATTTTCTCTCAGTGACAACAAATCAATACTCTTTGTATCCCACTTTGAGATAGATTGCTCCTTAAAACCGGTTTTACATAATGTATTCATTCGTGATTTTGTTTAGAAAAATATCAAGCTCATTTGTACTCATAATAACACGTACACAAACCCTCTGCAATGCTGGTTTTCATTTTAAATGTCCAATCAAAATGACATATTATATCAATATAATAATATTATATGGCAAATAATGCAAATGTTTAATCATTAATAATCATCAACAATATATGTGTTCCACTCTAGATTTCTCTCTTGCTGATCATCAGTGATTTTGCTTGAATTCTTGCAATAAATCTCTATTTATAAAAGTGTATTGTATCTTTACTCAAATTATATATTATGTGAAAAGCTGTTTACTCCTATTATTTCTCTAAAGCTTTGTGTATTCTTTAGTAATCAGTGAACGGACAATATTTACTGATTACAATGTATAGGTGCAATGCAGTTGAGTAAACACATTTCCTATAGAGGTTTAAGGCAGCAGTGACATTCTAAAACAGTGTTAGGGAATTTTTGGCTGAGGTAGTTAACTAGACACAGTCCATCATTTTCTCCTTCACTGTGTATTTTCCCATGGCATGGGCTAACGGCCTTGGGGTGCTGTTATCTCCATTAAGGAGGGGCAGCCTGGGCACCTTGGAGTAGCCAGTCTATGACCGAGCACAAGCTTCGATGAAATAGTTTATTGTTCAGGGATGTCTAGAAGCCCAACTCTTCTGGAACATAGATTCCCTGGCGCACATTCTTTTCTATGGACGACAGCTTAGGTAGATTCAGGGTCCATATTTGCTTAGTCTCGCTGATGACAAATGTTGATTATACAGTAGTTAAAACCTGTGTCACCTCGTGGCTGCAGCAAATGTCTTGTCAATTCTCCGGCCGTAAATTCAAATAAACCATCAGTGTGTGCCATCAAGTTCCAGCTCTCCTGTGTCTCTCTGAGGTCGTCTCCATTGCTTCAGCGGTTTCCATCACCTCTAAAGTTGAGCATTTGAGGCAGAGTAAATACAGGAATATTCAGACAGTCAGTAAAACAAAATTAACCAGTTTTTGAAAATTAAAGCATATAAAAATGTTCTAGTAGAAACCCAAAATAAACTGAAATGTATTGCAATTTTCAGCCATAAAATCAATGTCAACACTGCTGGTTTTTGCTTCTGGTACCCAATAATGTGCTTTTGCAGGAAAGGGTTATCAGCCTCTAGCCTTTGACCTATTTTGGCATGGGAGTCCCTACACAAGACTTAAACCGACACAGCTCTAGGAATCATGGAGACTCGCAAACTGCCATAGCATGATAAAGTGGTAATCCCTTCAAGAAGGAATGATTACACAGGATGCAAAGTTTATCCCCCCCAGAAAAATATATCTTTAGAGAAATACAAACATACTGTATGCTGTTGAATATTCAGTCATGTTTATGTTCCTTGGCTGCCGATAGATTAACCATGTTACTGCTCTCTCTCACGTACCTTGCATGTTTATAATTCTGTGGAATTACAAGTATTGAAATAGCTTCCGAAGATAAGGATTTGATTAAAATGCATTCATGCTCTTGAGAGAAACACAGGATCTAATTAACATTCTTGTCTGAAACACACAGAAATACACCAGCGTTAACCATAGTACATAGAGAATAGACAGCCCGCTCAGTTCAGTGCCCTTCATTCTTTAATTTTGTTTGGTTAGGTTTAGCACCTTCTATGCTCACAGAATATGGATCAGAGACACTGGAGTAAAGCCTGTTAGTTATAGAGGACATGAGGGGCAATGGAAAAGCCTTTGGCTCTATCCAGTCAGCTTCACAGCGTGGTGGAGCCTGCTAATGCCATTGGCTGTGAGATGTGGAAGACAGACTTCTTCACCCAGGTAACCTATCAGGATTCTGATCACGAGCATCTGGTTTTCATTGGAACATCAATCCAACAGTCTGTCCTAAATAATAGTGTTAGTTAGTGAAGCATGAAACTATGGCTGTCAGTGAATGTTAAATTAATCTATTACCACTCCTGCATACATAGAGCTAGAGAGAGAGAGTTAAAGGGTTTAGTTGTTTAGAAGAAGTTTGTGGTGCAAGGAGTTGATGCTTCAACTAAAGAAATCTAAAGAGTATTACCTAAGAAAAGCAACAAAAACAGGGCATATTTTGTGAAGAGACATAAAAGGTTTTATAAAGGCTGTACTCAGATAAAAAATAAGGACAGCCCACCATAATGATCCACAGTGAACTAGTCTCACAGTAATGAGTTTACAGCATTTTACATAGGCTGTCTGCAGTATGATGACAACACAAAATATAGGCCATTTAACTGCAAATCATCCCACAGGTGTTCTTCCTATGACAGCCCTACAGTGTGAGCCAGCAGATGTAAAAGTAACAAGGATGGAGGAAATCCCATTGAAGTGAAATTAATCATAAAAACTCCAAACCATCTCTTTGAAATGAAAGCCTGAACAAAAAGCCACCTTGGAGCATCTAAAAAAAGAAAAGATGAGACTGCAGAATAATAATCTGCAGCTTCTCTCTCATGAGACAAACATTACGAGTGAATGAATGACATTTTCTTTTACAGTTTCTAAAAACTAGAGAAAGATTGAAACAATAAAACATGGAAACTGCCTGGTGGGAGTTAAACAGACTGTTGAGATAGTGGTGGAGATTTGCATCATGCTCTCAGAAGGGACCACATTGCATTTAAATGTGATATCTGATCAACAAGAAGAAACCCAAAGGATATAGCTCAAATATTTATATGACTGCCCAAAGGAACAATCTATTTAAATATGTGTGTGTGTGTGTGTCCAAATGTCCTAAAAATCTGAGTTTATTTCTTTTTTTAGAATCACAACACCTCATGTCTCAAGATAAATACAGCCATAAAGAGTGTTGAGTGGTAGTAAATTACAAGAGCCTATACAACAGAAAAGTGGGAATAAAAATAAATGTGTTAGAGGATATCTTTGTTTCTTTATCTTCTTTATCTGTATCTTCCAATCAGTGTACTACTGTTGTAATCCTCTCATAAGCCAGGGAGTTTAAATGTTTTAACGACACCCTGCTGAATGATGCATGAAAAGGAAATCCACCATTTCGAGGAGTCAATGTAGAAATCACTACACATTTCTTGACACATTGTGAACTGAAAAAGGCAGACACACATCAAAGTCCCTACACCATCAGTTATAAGCTTACAACAATTTACATTTACAATTCATCTTCATAATCTTTACTCAATTAACAACATGCTGTATTAATGAACAGCTCCAGGGAAGAACACATGATCTTTTTTAGAAATTGGAAACCGTTTCATCCGAACATGGAGACAAATGAAATCATCCCCTTCTTATTTTATTTTAAAACAATTAATCTTCACAGAGAAACTGCAAAATAAAATGTCATTTACTCACTCGTAATGTTTGACTTATGAGAGACAAGCTGAGGTCACATGTTCTCTTTTTAAGCTAAAATGTTGTCTGTCTGAAACACAAGAGCCCAGAGAGAGGGAAAAACAGCCAGACTGTAAGCGAATCATATGTGAGAAATATCAGGTATGGCTAATTATTTGAAGAGGACCTATTATGCTCATTTCAGTGCTGCAACATCTCTTTTCACTCAGAGCAATCACTGCTCTGATTGGTCACTGGCCGGCTGTGTTGTGATTGGTCAACCACTTAGAGATGTCTTGCCCCCTATCATGTTTAATGTGTTAGAGAGTTAGCCAATAAAAGGGTTATGTGATGATGTCAAAATGTCGCACAGGTAAAAAAACGTCTACAGGGGTTTCACACCAGAAGGGAGTCTGTGGGGGGAAACCATATACTTGCACAAAAGTCTCAATGACACACTAAATGAAAGGGAAAACCCCAAAAATCACAATAGGGCATTCTTTATTAAGGATCATTTATAACTCTGCTTGGCCAGGAAACAGTGATTTCCTGGAGAAAAAGATTTTCACTTTACTTTAATAAAACTAGATTGTCAAGTTTAGCAGTGCTGCTAAATAACTAAATAAATGCAAAAACAAACATCCTTCTATAAATGTAGCAGGACATGGAAGGGCTTTCTAGCTTTATTTCAGTCTTGTTATATGTAAACATTAATTTAACTATGTGGCACTGAATAGATTGGACACACACACACCCACACACACACCCACACACACACACACACACACACACACACACACACACACACACACACACACACACACACACACACACACACACACACACACACACACACACACACACACACACACACAGAACCTGGTGCTTCGGAAAACCACTGCCAGAATGGCCTACCACTGAGCCGTTCAAGTACAGCTGCTGGGGGTTAAGTGCCTTGTTAAAGTGCAATTTAATAAAAGTAGGTGGTTCATTAGGCAGATCATTTACTGTATATACAAACCCAAATTCCAACGGGCCTATATATATATATATATATATATATACTGTATATCAACTCATAACTGATCATTTGTTGGTCCATAAACAACACATTTCTTAGAAACGACTGGGTTTTTCTTTCAGATGGATATGACTTAATCTTGAATTTGACGGGGAAAGATCAGAAGTCATGTTTCACTGGAAGAAAGAAAGCATGCTCAGTCTAGAGGAGCTAAAAACCGGCTTTGCAACATTGTAGTGCAAACAAGTTCCACGCCCGAGCTCCTCCCACAGATCAGCAGTGCAGTCTAAAGTGTGTGTGAATACTCATGCATTTTACACAGCCGGCTGACACTAATCTCAATGTGTCTCCATATTCTGCGACTCTCTTGTTCCCTGCGTGAGACACAAGCTCCCGCGGTGCCACTGATCGATGTTGATCTGAAGGATAAATCCTGTTTATGTGTAGGATTAGACAGACAGTGTGACAGAGTAGACCTCTGTGCTCATGGATTGCCTTGACAGATCCCTCTGGCAGTTCAGGAACTTCAAGAAGGACGACTTTGAGGCTGACTGGATTAAGGTGGCAGAATGTCGATTTGGTCAGCTGTACCAGGTCAAGCTGAAGCTACAGGGGGAAACATGTGCCTTGAAGAGCTTTGACACATCCTTATGTGCAACAAACTTTTACAGGTGAGATTGAAATCATCAAAAAAAGCCCACACTTATGTATCATCCTGCTGTCAGGTACAAACAACTGTCTACATTTACAGCAACTTCTTAGCATAGTTGATCTGTTGGTTGCTTTGAATTTAAATAAACTTTTCAAAGTTCTTGAGGTTTCAAAAATGTTTGCACCTCTACAAAGTCTGACACAGAAAATCATGTTTCCTGTTGTCAAAGTTCAAAAGGCTTATGGAATTCCCTAAAGTAAACTTCAGATCTTTTCATTACAGGAGAATAAAAGAGGAGGCGCCCTACATGGCAAAAGTGAAACACAGGTATATTGTCTCCATCTATGGACTGTGCATTGAGGCGACTGCTGTGGTGATGGAGCACATGAGTAATGGATCGCTGAACAATCTCCTAGCCAGCCACACTTTGATGTGGCCAAAGAAGTTTCAGATGATTCACGAGGTCTCGATGGGAATGAATTTCCTTCACAGCATGAACCCTCCACTACTCCATCTAAACCTCAAGACGTCCAACATCCTACTAGATGATCATCTCCATGTCAAGGTCAATGACACTCAGTGACAACACATTTATCAGAATGTTTTTAGTCCTTTTTGATATTTCTGATTTATGCAGATCAATGTATGCAAATTAAAAAAATCTAAATTCTTGTTTTAAGATATCAGATTTTGGTTTAATCCACTGGAAAGAGGACATGAGCAAGAAGTTGTTTATGGAGCAGCTGACAGTCAGAGGGAACATATGTTACATTCCTCCAGAGACCTTCACTCAGTGCCCCGATCCTCCAGGAACTACCTTTGATGTTTACAGGTGACTTACTAGGGGCACATCTGAAATTGTACAATCAGCGTCACTGCTTTTCCCCTTAAATCAGTGTCACCTTGCTCTTTTAATGTATTTATTTGAAATATACCCCAAGTCACTGGTACTTATTCTGCACATTTGCGTCATTCACTCTTTGTTAGACTTTTAGGTTTGATTGGTTTTACTTGACCTTAAAAAGCATTTCATATAGCTATTTTATATAACATAGGCACATAACGTTCACTAAATGCAGGATGTGCAAAAATGTGAAAGTTATGACTGAAATACCTCTTTCTGCTTTGATCTACAGCTTTGGAATAGTGATTTGGGAGATTCTGACGCAGCAGAAACCATATGCAGGTAGGGATGAATTCATTTGAAATGCATCCTATCTAAATATCAAATAGATGTACATTTCTAGGTGTTGCATCAGGCTCATGTTATGCTCAATACAATCATTCAAACTGCATGAAGGTAAAGCTATATTTATCCTAGCATTTGCAGATTTTGGTTTTACAGTTGCTTTTGAAAATGATGTAAAAAACAAAATCAACTTAATCTATTATACTATATTTACCTGATTAGCATACTTTACCATTGAAAGGCATTTTCTAACGTCCTGCTACTCATGAATGAGGGTTTAATTAAAAATGACTGGAACCTGTATCTTACATTTACTGTTTGCAAAACCTTTTCTTTATTTTGAATGTAATTCCAACACTTGTCAAGTGTTAATTATCTAAACCTTAGCCATCCCATGTTTCTTTTATGTACCTAAACAAAACAGTAATACATCCTTTTTAATTAATAGTTTAGCATTTTAGGAAATGGCTTATTGCCTTTCTTGCCGAGAGTTATATGAAATCGATACCACTCTCATGTCTTTCTACTAAACATTAAGCAGCAGCTAAGGAAGTATTAGCTTATGTAGCATACAGAATGGAAACAAAGCTAGCTTGGCTTTGTAAAAAGATAACATATATATAAAAATAAGATAATATAATAAAAAAGGTAAAAACCCAATTTAATACTTGTCCTTTAACATAACAGAAGGTAAACATAGAGTGTCAAATCAATGCCTCATACTGTCCTATGTTTGTGTCGATCTACAGGGTGCAGTATGACCACAGTGCTCTTAAATGTGTCTCATGGTAAGAGACCCAGCGTGGAGTTGATACCCGAATCAAAACCCCCTGAGTGTGATCAGATGATCGGCATCATGAAGCATTGCTGGGACCAGGATCTCAGGAAGAGGCCACAGTTCTCAGGTGCAGAAGCTAAAAGCAAAAAAATGAGCTAAAAAGCAATAACTAATAGAAATATATTTCTGTATTTGTTTCCAGCCAACTTTGCAATCTGGATTTAAAGCTGGAGATGGAACTGCAGCTCTTAATGTTTCGCTTCCATTTGTGAAAGCTACAGAAATGCTTATACATAAAATGCGGATTTCCCTAATATGTTGATGAAAATGAATACTATTTCTTATAGAGGATAAGATTGAACAAATGAGGTAGCAGAGAGGGATCCTGGAAGCCCCATTAAGTAGAGCTCATTGCCAGTGTGCCCTCAAGATGTTGGAAAATACATCTTGGAAAGGATCATAGCACACACTATTTTGGGTGCATCCATAGAAATATGATGTGTAATTTGTCAAATTCTTCTGATGATGTGTGTCATTGGTTTTGGCATTTTGATGTTGTGTTTAATGTGTACAATTATGCTAATTTGCTTTCTCTTAATGTGATTGTCAACATAAAACATGAAAACGCTAAGATGGAAAGGTTCCAAATGATTAAAAACCGTCATTTATACATCATGTTGAAACACCAGTGTTTTAATCTGGCGGCATCAAAAGCATCTGGCACTTGTCTGTTTTTTGATCCACATTCTCTGAAAAAATATGAACCAAACAAAGCAACCATGTCGTGCCTTTTGGCATTGCTTCTAATTATCAAGTCAACAATAGGTAATAGAATTACTCATAGAGAACACATTCTCCTGCGTGTAATGCACGATTTAAATGCATACTCTTAAGTGGGTCACCTTTGATGGACAAGCACTTATGGTTTGAGCAGTTGTGTTTATGAATACAATCAAGTGTCATGTTTATTCATAAACAGGCGCTGTAGAATAGAATTCAATTCATGCATGACGTTTCATTCTCTGTGAAGAATCCCCTCGTGTTTTAGAATTGCGTTTAGAAAAAGATTTTTTCGACTGGACAATTTCATTACTGTATTTTCCTTGACTTGGCTTCATTTGCAGACACTGTGAAGGAAACAGAGGCCCTGAGTGGAATCATGAAGATCCCAGGACCAATCCAAGGCCTCAAGGACGACAAGAGCCAGAAGTCAGATTATCCTTGGCTCTTTTCCCCGATACACAAAGTAAGTCCTACTTGATACTCTGCTTAAATTAAATTAAACTGTAGTGTCTACTGTATATAATCAATCTTTGGCATAAAGAGCAGGTTTATGTTCTCATACGAAAAGTATAGAAATGATAACATAGTATACACAACATTGTTGATTCTAGCCTTGTAAGGATGTAATTGGTTACAGTGATGCACTAAACTTTTTAATCACTTTAAGGCACTGTACAAACAAATTAATTAATTACACATGAATGACATATAAGCATCTTGGAACTTGAAATGTCAAACTAGTCTGCAACAGTTGCTTATTCATACACATTCAGGAGTACAGCGCATTAGCATTCATTTGAAAGGCAATATTTCTGTTCTCTACCAATTCCTTAATATCTGAGTTTTATAATTAGCTAGTTTTAATCGTATCTGTTGGCGTAATTTGTATGTTATCAACCCATTTCCTGGCTGTTTTTTCATACCATTGTAATTCTTTATACGATGCAAAAATGGACCAAACTGCTCCTATCTCCATGTTGTAAATGTAAAACTGTTGCAGCTTTAAACATGTTGCTAACTTTATAGATATAAAAACTACATGGTTAGGTTTGGAAAAGGATCAAGGTATGGGTAAATAAGGATGGTGTTCATCTATGTCAGAAGGCTTTGAGTACCATGAATGGCATGTTTATCGGCTAGCATGGCTCTGAAGAAAGGTACCCATAAATACTGAATATTCTGTGCAGATGGTGCATATAATACATTTAGTTATTTATATTGAAACTGTTTAACTTTTGATTAATTCTTAGCCTTGAACACCCCTGCCTGTATACATACATTTACAGTATGTGCTTAACAGCCAGTCATAAGGATTGATGTCACAGCAAATAACTTGTATTGCTTATGTTCTTTCTTTTCCCATTTAAGATTGACTTGCCTAAGATGCTTGACCTTCCCACAGGTAAACACATAGTTGGAGTAGGATGAGAAGTCATGTTTAATGCAGTACAAAGCCTGGAGGGCTGACATTTAAGAAGTACTATTTTCAGTGCTGTACCATTTCATTATCACATTTAATCCTAGGAGGCAGAGTCAACTATGAATGGAAAGAAGAATAAAACAAACATTTATGTAACCTCAATCATTTACCTATGATATGTTGACTATATTACTGAATAAATAACTTTAACCATAATTTCTATCGACCTGTGCATTGCCACTCTCCATTACCAATTAATCTTAACATTTTAACCACAGCAGAATTCATAAGAAATGAATGATCCTCTGACACACTGTGGTCACCATTTCTACATATTGCTCTCTGCTTTATTTCACAGATGGCAAAAATAGCATTCTCTCTTTGCTGTGCAAAAAGGACTTTAGTAGTTTTAAACAGTCTGTGAAAAGCGAGCATGTGAAGACACAGTTTTCAGGTGAAAAGAGCCTCCTCCACTACACTGTAGCCAGTGGAGATGCAGAGAGTGTCAAGCACGTCCTGAGTCTGGGGGCTGAAGTCAACTGTACGACTGCCAGAGGTTACACTCCTCTCATTATTGCTGTTCTGCAAAGGTCTGTATGAAATATATACATAAAAAAACTGTTTATAAGTGACTCAATAAATGTAATTTGTGCTAGCAACTTGCTATTCTGAACTGGTTGACAGTTCAAAGGATAGCTTAGATCACCTCTATGAAACTTAAAGGAAGAGGTTAACATTTTGGGAAAAAAACACACAAAAAACTCATAATTGCTTTTTTACAGATTCAGATGACATGTTTAGAATAAATACTGGAGTGTCTGCTCACGGAGATGACAAGAGTGCAATTAAACCCTTTAAATGCAACCTTTTCTACAGGCTTCATGACATCATCTCTTTGTTGCTGGAAAATGGTGCATCCACCACCCAAGGGGCTGAGGACGAGTGGACAGCACTCCATTTCGCTGCTCAGAATGGCGATGATAGGACTGTCCGTCTTCTGTTGGACAAAGGAGCTGTGGCGGATGCCCGGGAAAAAGCTGATTGGATGCCCCTCCACCTGGCCTCCCAAAATGGCCATGAAACAGTGGTGCGACTGTTGCTTTCACGGCTGCCAGAGACGGCAGTCAGGGAAAGGCAGGCAGAAGGGAGGACTCCACTCACCTAGCCTCCGCCTATGGGCATCTTAATATTGCCAAGCTTCTCCTCTCTAAGGGAGCAGATCCCAACGCTATCGACTCCTCTCTCTCCACTGCTCTTCACTTATCTGCTGAGGAAGGCCACAACAGGGTAGTGAGACAGTTGATAAAGAGTGGGGTTAATATTGACAGTGCAGACAACAGAGGATACACTCCACTTCACCTGGCTGCTCTGAAGGGTCACACAGGCATTTGCAGGCAGCTGTTGTCAAATGGGACATGCTCAAACTCCAGGTCCCTTCAAGGCTGGACTCCCATACACCTGGCTGCCCTTAGGGGACACGAAGCCACGGTGGTGCAGCTGGAGAGTCAGGGTGGTTGTGTGAATGCTGGAGGTGAGAACGGCTGGACCCCACTCCACCTTGCATGCCATCAGGGTGGGCCGGAAGTGGTGGCAAAGCTCCTGGAAGTCAAAGCCGACCCAAACGTGTCCGAGGACAGTGAAGGATGGACACCACTACATGTAGCTTGTACCAGTGCCAGTTTACAAAGTGTCCTTCACTTGATTTCACATCATGCAGATGTCAATGCAGTAAACTCAGGAAAGGCGACACCTTTACACCTCGCTGCACAGCATGACTGTATCCCTATTGTTAAGGCTCTGCTGCTTAATGCAGCAGACACGACTCTCCTCGACTCTTCTGGATCCACAGCTCTGAATGTGGCTCAGAGGTGTGACAAATGGGAAATAGTACAACTACTGGAGAAGAAGTTCCAGTGAAAGCATTAGGAATGGAATTAGAATAAAACAATAATGGAACTGATGGAGTATAATCCTCCTTTTTTGGCTTTAGGCGAGATCAAGATTGGTGTTTTATCATTTTCAGAATAGATATGTAATTCCATTTCAATTAAAACACACTTATAATTAAAGTATTTTGTAATAAAAAAAGAATCCAGATTTTGCTCTACAAAGAAATGACCTATTATTACAAGTGCATACCACACAAGGTCTTAATATTTTCTGATGCCCAATAAATGTTTTTTAGACAAATTAATAACACATACAATCTAGGAACACTTTAATGGAACATGGGGTCAGCATTAGGTGAAGTGCACCCAGTAAAAGCAACACACGTTGATCTTCCTCTCTGAAACCCCTTGCCTGCTTATGCTTCCCTGTGGATGCAATTAAAGCTGCTGCTACATATGGATGAAATGAGAACATAAAAAAGCTGAGGTTGTAATGACTTATTGAAGGACTCATTTAATTAAACCTGACTCAAAGTGTCCAATTACAACCCTACTTACTCGTAAATCACTGTTACTGACATTACTTACATGCAACATTACTTATCTATATATAATTGAACTCTGCCAACTACTGTATAATACATGTATGCTTAAGGCATGGTAACTTGGGTTATGAGACATTCCCTGCAGGCTGAACGAAAGCTCTGCCCAGTTTATGCCACTTTCATTTACAACAGAGACACCTTATTAAATGGAAATGAATTGCATGGATTTGAGAGCTGTATTGACAAGTGCTTTCACAGGGTTTTCACTGAGACCACAAGAGACTGACTCAGATGAAAAGGTGGTAGGTGAGCTAAAATAAATTACTGTAAATAAACAAGTACTTTTTTCAAGGTTTCTAAGTGAGTGTCTGCTCTGTTAACCTTCTATTTATTGAATGGACTAAAAACACAAAAAGTCAAATTCTTTTCTCAGCAGGATAATACTAAATACTGCCCCGATTTACGTCCAAAAACATGCTTATAGATTACAATTATGGCCTTGTTGGAGCTCTTTGTTTGAGTGCCCTTCTAGTTCTCTCTGGCTTCATTTTCAGGCCATAATCATTGTTAATGTATTTTTGAATCATATTAGGTATCTGGAGGCTTTTCTCATTCGTGCAGACTTATATAAGAAAAATGCTGATTTACAATGTCACATGCTTTATATCAGAGCCTGACAAGGTAAAGTAACTGATGACCCTGCTCTCACTGTATTTTATCCACTAGAGTTTGAAAAGCAGCGATCACATTACAGAGGAGGTTCCCTGGAGAGGACCGTGGATTTCAGATAGGGTGCCATGATTTATAGTTTAAAGTGTACTCTTTACTGCTCTTGTTTTAAATTTATGAGGCCTTTCGTATCTCACAAATTGGAAATAAAGCACATTTTTGCGATTGTTATCAACAGTAAACCGTCTGGTGACAGTTTAACAGATGGGAATGACACACATCTGCGGAATCTACAGAGCTGTGTCATTGTATAACCTGACTAACAGCATTTTTGTCCTTCTATCATTTAAACGAAACAAGCATTTGTGTCAACTACACTATTGTTCTACTGACAGTTCCTGAAAAATTTAACTCACTTTTCCAACAACATCTAATCAGGCCCTAACTAAATCAATGGTGCTGCCCAACCCTTTTTACACATATGGTGACACATCGGATGACTTCTATCAGCCAGTAATTGTGTTAGCAGGCACCTAAACTAATTTTATTTTCTAATAGGGGGACAAACAGGAAGAAGATAATGTAATGTAAGTTGCTAGTTCCAAAAACAGCACCTAAAGGAAGGAAGAAGAGCTGTTCCTTTTTCTTTAATAACTGGGTTTACGATACTATAGCTATAGTGAGACACCTTAATTAAAACGTTTTCACCTAACACTGTGTAATATTCTCTTGCTTACTTTTAGTGCAATGCAATCATAACAACTTGTATAATTGTTTTGAATTGCATAGTAATTGATGGACCGGACAGGTCCAGAATGAATATAAATGCAGCTCACCATAGCTTATTTTCACCCACACATATTAAATGTGCAAAAAGCCATAAAGACATGCATAATAGGGTTCTCAACAACTCTGATGTTACCTAAACCCCTATACAATCTTCAGCCTGCGCCAGAGTTTAGGATGTGTTACGTTTGCAAAAATCCTTTAAAAATGTTATTTGTTGCAGTGGTAAAAGGGCTGACTGACACTCGCCTCTTTCTTCTTAATCATAGGATGTAATCTGGCTTCTTATCGGTATATTTAGCTTCTCAGAGGAGAGCCATTACTTACTTTCTCCAGAGCCCCTCTTAACTGGCAGGGTTAATCTCACCATTGAGTGGTATCCTGTGGTGTTAAACAGCTACAATCATGACTGATGCAGCTGTGTCTTTTAATCCAGGTGTGCCGCCACAGCAGGGCCAGACTAGGCAGGCTCCTCTGGTCCTTGCCATGGTAATTGATTGAGTGATATATCATCTCTCCTGAGGGTGGAGTTTTTCCTCCCAGTGATGATATGGAAAACATGTTTTTGCCCTTGTCATCTCTTAGCGACCTCTCACTCTGGAAGATGACACATGGAAAAACACCCAAGTCGGTCTTTTCTAAATCTCCAAGGTTGTTGCATGCTGCAAGGGACAGGTGCTTTTTTTCAGCTTGGTTCCATTCAGGTTACTGAGTTGAAGCTTTTATTCCCTCCACAAGATACAGATCAGCTTTCAAAAGTTTTCCTTTAATTATTGACTGGATGATTTTAAAACATAATGTATTCCTTTGCTGCAGAGTGCATTCTCAAAGCAATTGACCCTTTTGCAATTGAATAGCCTTGTTCTTTCTTCATTGCATTCTTATTATGCCCTCAGATCCCTTCCTTGGTGTCATTTTGTTCCTGTAAAATGATTAATGAGGGATTTTCTCACTCCCATCTTCCTAAGTAAAAACACCCAACACTTTGCACTTTTTCATAACCCTCACGTTGCATACTTAAGCAGCATCACACGCTCGGGACTGTATGTACCATCACTACTAAAACAGCTCATTCATCAAACCCCTCCATTTAGGTTTTTTATAATGAGTATTCTTTAATGAATCTGTTACGAGTGGCTCGAAAGCCGCAACACAATGAGGGGCAAACATAAATTTGTATTCAATTAACAAAAGAGTCTATTGAGATAACACAAAGAAAATGCCACAGCCACATGCCACGTGGAGGAGGGAAGAGGAAGAGGAAGAGGAAGACTGCAGCCGTCCTCAGGCCTTTTATGCAGGCCTTGATTAGTGGTTAGAGATCACCTGAGGGAGACAATCAGGGAAGGGTGATAGACACACACAAACACACACGAACAGACATACAGTACTGGCACGTAACAAATCAAAGACATGGATTTGGCTTTTGTGGATTTTTTTTGTGGAATTTTCAACTTCATCTTCATCCAATACATCATAGTTGTTGGGCTAGCACTACATTATCAGCCATAAGGTCAATCAATCTCTGGAATGTTTTTAAAGTGTTATTTGCGCAAAGCAATTGTTTTGATGTTTTGTAGTCGTCTATAATTGTGTGTTTTTGTTTCAAGCCAGACAAAGCAATATATTTGATGATGTTTTACGCAGCAACCCTTTGCATTTTCACAAAGCCTAATGCCAGAGCTGTTTGTTTTCTGTCACAAAGGTTATAATTAAATTGAATAGATAGGTTATACAAAGACGTAACATAAATAATAACGAGAGCATTGTTGAATATAAAGCAGTGATTGCTTAGTAAGTGTTTTGGTTTTACATTTTTTGGGCACTGCAGCTAAAATAAAAGTCTGTACAGCTCTGATTCACTTCATTTACTTAACAGCTTTCAATACTTTTCTTATTGTTTTGATATGTTTTGCTTGAAGTAACAATTATACGCCACATACTTGAAGGTGAACTTAGGTCCAAAGTCCAACTGACTGACAACAATCGAGCAGATCTATGTAAATCATAACTAAACAAAATGAATGGTCTGTGTTATCAGGATTTTTATATATGCACGTTTTCTTTCCCAAGACTGCAGAGAAGTAATGCGGAAGGAAGGTTATACACTTGCTTAATTATACAAGACTCACTTCATGTGCTCGTCTCCTTAAAAACATGTTTTAATTGGTTATTTTTTCGCCACAAATAAACAAAGAAAGCAAGAAAAGTCATGAGGTGCACACCTTAAAGGTTTTATGCTGCAGATGAATCACAATAGCATGTATTGCTAGTGTAGAGGGATTGCATTGGATATCATTATAACCTCCAAACACCTCTCTCCTTGGGAAAGCTGCATTGATGATGGAAGTGCCAGTATATCAAACAGCACTCAGATATGTATCTGTTTCATTTCCTCCTGCCTACACCTCTTGTCCTTCAGGCTTCAGCGAAGATTACATCCAACCTTTCGGAGATGCACAAGAAGTGTTTTCATCACAAGCCTCTCTTTTCCTTACATGGCGTACCTCAAAGCATCAGTTAATGCTGCTGCTGCTGCTGCTGCTGCTCTCTTCCTGTCACTCTACACAGGCACCTCAGTCACTTAGCTTACAGAGTGCATTATTGAGTATGAATGGCATGCAGAACAACATGCACACAGGCGAATATATTTACTGTGCTGCAGGATATAGGACAGGATTAAGGAACCAAAACACTGGTGACTCTGTAGTGGACTGTAAGGACATCATTCACCATCGTCTGTGGTTAAACACTAGCAATCAAATGATGTGTCTTTTCTTTCATATTTTGCCCTCACAACTTACACAGTGCCAGTTGGACAGTGTCTGTGTGTTACTATGGAAACATGGGATGTTGAGAGTAACTGATTCCAGTGTTTTTCTGGTTGAGCTTCTAGTTAGTAACTCATATAAACAACACACACATTGTGTCGTCGAGGTAAGAGGTTGGTGATCTCTATTTTCTTAAATCAGCATTATTCAGCTAGGGATCAGATTCTGACAAAAAAGGTGTCACAGGCTGAGCATGTATTAAATTCCTAAACACATACAAATTTACAGC